>NC_083809.1:11833591-11927269 GCF_015708825.2 Lethenteron reissneri
TATTGTTTTTGCGCGTGCACCAAGGCAGAAGAAGCAGCAGCGTCACCCCACCTCCGATGTGAGCACGCTTGGCTGAGTATGGTGCGAAAGAAGTTCAACTTACATACGTTCACGCATACAATTTACAGTTAGTGGACGATTCATGCTATATGTGTGTCCTTTTAAGGCCACGACACACCGTGTCACTGGTTCATACGTTCAATGTGTTTTGTTATTCGGATAACAGAGCGAATTGAGAACCGGACCGACCCAGGTCTGTGCCTCATCACGTCCTGCTCCTGTGCGGAAGAGCAAATGACTATTACACGTGTGTGGGTGTGTGTGTGTGCGTCGATACCGGCCTTCATAGGTGCTCGCTAACAGCACTTGCCCTTACAGTCTGTTACAGGCTATACGGGGAACTTTTTTTGTGTGTGTCTAAACACACACACCATGGAAAAGGGCATCGGCCCTTCTCCATGGCCCATTCGCTAATTTGATTTACGATTGCACAATGTGCTGTGAGGTAGAGGCATTTCCCGAAACGTCGTCTATTAAATATTTCTGAAGTGGGGGGGGTGGTAGGGGGGGGGGCGGTTAAGTTTCACACGAGACACTGGTTTTTGTTGTTGTAGCCACGTTCGGTTAGCGCAGTGCGCTAACCACTGTGCCACCGCTCCCCCGCGTAATTGCAAATTGTATGCAACAGCATAGTGCGGTCATCGCCCCACGATCACTGTGACGTCTCACTCTCACATCTCACGTCTCACCGTCACGTCTCACTGTCATGCCTCACGCTCACGTCTCAAACTCACGTCTCACTCTAACTTATCCCCGTCACGTGTCACCATCACGTCTCACTCTCAGGTTTCACCCTCACATCTCACCGTCACGTCTCACCACCACATCTCACCATCACGTCTCATCTTCACGTCTCACTGTCTTGTCTCACTCTGACGTCTCACCACCACATCTCACCATCACGTCTCACTCTCACATCTCACTCTCACGTGTCACTGTCACGTCTGACCGCCACGTCTCACCGACAGATCTCCCTCTCATGTCTCACCGTCTTGTTTCACTGTCACATCTCACAACTACTTCTCACGTCACGTCTCACCATCTCGTCTCACTCTCACTTCTCACCGCCACGTTTCACCGTCACGTCTCACTGTCATGCCTCACTCTCACGTCTCAAACTCACGTCTCACTCTAACTTCTGCCCGTCACGTTTCACCGTCACGTCTCACTGTCATGCCTCACTCTCACGTCTCAAACTCACGTCTCACTCTAACTTCTGCCCGTCACGTGTCACCACCACGTGTCACCATCACGTCTCACATCTCACCGTCACGTTTCACCATCACGCCTCACCACCACGTCTCACCGTCTTGTCTCACCATCACATCTCACTCTCACGTCTCACTCTCATCTGTCACTTCTCACCGTCACGTCTCACCGTCTAGTCTCACTGTCACGCCTCACGTCCCTTCGTGACGACGACGATGATGATGATTATTTGTGATCTGCAGACAGCTGCCGAGTCGCGTTGCATGGTGATGGGTGATGCTCGTGACCGAGTTGGGATGCGTGGGGAGGGAATTGCGCTTACGATTGTACACAATATCGGTACACAACAGCGTTACAAAACGTTACGCAAGAGCAATACACCCTGCACAAACATAACACAACAGCATTTCACAGCATTACAAAAGAGCATTACACAGCGTTACACATAGTATACACATAACACAACAGCGTTACACAGTTTTACAAAACAGCGTTACACAGCATTACACATATGTGGTGGCCTCAAGGGGGCCACCACGGTCAGAGACAGTGCCGTGTGTGGGGTGGTACTGTAGGGGCGGAGCACGGATGTTGCCGTGAAGAGGGTCGCACCAGGACGTGACCGGGAGGTGAACCCAAGGGGGCCCCAGTCGGGGGTGAGATGATCACGTAGTGGGGATCCAGAGTTTCCACGAGGGTTCTGGAAGGGAGGCGTGGCCAGGGGCGGAGCCAGCCAGGCCAGGGGAGATATAAGCAGGGTCCGGGAGGGACCAGGGTTCAGCCCTGGGAATGAAGTCGCCATCCTAAATCCTCGATTCTCGGTCCTTGGTCTCGACGTGTGAACAGGCAGCCCATTGGCTGTCCGGCTCCGGTCATAGAATAGCCCTGGTGGTCACCACCCTATGTTACAATCCTGTTAAAGAGTTACCCGTTGTGTTAAATAAAAGTGTTGCCTCCAAATACAAGTTTGCATCTAATTTACGCACTACAACTGGCGTCAGAAGTGGTAAAATTTTACTTAGTCACAATCCTAGGGCAGGTGTTATGTATACAAGAAGAATGCTACTTACCATACTTCTTTGGATGACGAGGACGATGAGGGAATCATCCCCCAGACTGCCCGACGATGGCTGCTCCGGACAAAGCTGGCGAGATGTCGCAGCTGGCGGAGCAGCAAGGAGAGCACGGCGCCGCAGCTTCGACGCTCTCAGGGAAAGAGTGTTGGATGTGCCGCACACGTCTCGCGGAGCTGTTGCAAAGTGGTGTTGGTCGCCGAGTTGGGGCAGGAGGATTCGCCGGAGGAGGTCGGAGCATCTGGGCGGCAGGGCGATGACTCATCGCCGCTGGTTCCTGCCTGCAGGGGACTTCGGCCATGCGGTCCGAGGGAGCAGCCGCCATTTACCACCGCGGGCGGAGCGGCAAGCGCACAGTCCACGCGTGTGTCCACCATTTTACCACTCGGATGGGATGGAGAGCCCACCACACTCGAAAGCCCACCATCGCCGCTGCTGGAACTTCCATCACGCAAGCATAGGCTGCCATTTTTACTAGAATTTACGGCCATTGGCGGTGACTGGGTGACTTTTCAGTGGCGTTTCATGACCAACTATGCTCTGGCAGGCTGGTCGGAGGCATTGATAGCGCTTCTCATGGTTCTTGATGACGATTCCTTGGTGGCATTCTATGCCATTCCACTGGCTGCAAGGGACAGATTACCGTGAACCTTTGCTGAAATGGCGGCTATTTACGATCCACCTACCACTGTTAAACACAGGTTCATCGCGAGGAAGCAGGGGAGGCCGAGATGCCCCTCGCTTTCTGCAGTGCCCTACTGTCGCTGGCACAGGCAGCTTACCTCTAGATGGACCATACAGGGGTCGATTCGTTGGTGCTTGAATGGCTGCTTCCGCTAGTGCAGGTGCTGAAGTCGTCTTGCCGGGGACAGAAGAGGATGATCTGTCATCCTTTCGGATCGCGTGGTGCATCCAGGCGCACCTACACCTTAAACGACGTGCTAGGAGGTTGGCGGACACTCTCCAGGAGGCCAAGCCGGAGGAAGCCTAAGCTTCCTCCGGCTTGGCGTGTGATACAGAGTGAAGTGGGAGGAGAGACCCTTCCCTCGCCCGGAGAGTGGTCTAGTTATCTGCTTCCATTGTGGCCTGCCCGGTCACATCTCTCTCGGATGCCACGCTGCAAGGGGAAGACACGTCGGATTGCCGTCATCATCATCTACCCCTCAGCCGACCTCATCTCCGCAAGGTTCCCAGGCAAGTCGTGGCACAACTCATACCCGGCCCCTGCTGTCAATTCACTCATCACACTCGGGCGTCAGTTCGTGTTTGTCCGATGTTCGCTCTCGTCGGGTCGCTCAGTGGGAGAGTCGAGTGTTGCCAGGTGTTGAATGGCCTCTCCGACCTGTTTAGTGGTCGGAATAGGTCCATTGTGGCCCATTGTTGCTGCAACGGTGGGATCGTCGGCCATGATCGGGACAATTCAAGGGGTAGAGGTGCCGGTGCTAATTGACACGGGTGCATCCGCTACCATCATTTCTGCCACAATTTTGTTTATTTTACCCCTGAAATCTCAAACCCTGTCCCCTGTCAGTGTTCCTTATTTGGCCGCAAATGGCGGCTCATTGGGAATTGTGCGTAAAATTTTGGTGATGGTGGGCACTGGGCATATCCAGTTGACTGGGCCAGTTCTCGCTTTGGAATCCTTGGCCGTTCCCTATCTACTCGGTGTGGATTTTTTGGCTAAGATGCCCCTGAAGATCCTCATTGACCAAGGTTGTATTGAATTTCCTTCTGGCCATCGTATAGCATTTTTATCCTCTCCCACCCGGTTGCATGCGGTACACGCTGCGGTTCAGGCGCTGGTAAGAAGAACGGTTGTTATTCCGCCTGGTGCACACATGTCAGTGCCCCTGCGACTGTGTAAGCAGCTCAATAGGGCAGACACCGCCGTGGGAATTCTGTTAGGCCCCACAAAAACAGCAACCCAGGGTCTAACTTTGCTGTGTGCGCAAACGCTCGTGTCTGACAATCGGGAGCCCTTCATCCAAGTTCTTAATGCGGGGGTAGGTGCGTCCGTGATACAGGTAGGCACTGTCCTGGCCCACGCATTAGCCGCGTGTAGCAACGGGCTCATTGTTGGGGGTGTGGAGGTTGGGTCGACTCCGGGGGAAGGACCCGAGGGTGGGGAGTAGTGGGTCGAGGATCTCTGCTCCGAGAATCCCAATTTGGCCGACATGCAGAGGGCTGAGTTACGTTCTCTCTTGCTAGAAATTTCTGACATTTTCAGTAAAAAAAAACGTGGGCCATACTAACCTTTTGAGCCACCACATTGATACGGGGAATGCGGCCCCAATTCATCAGAACCCTTACAGATTAAGCCCCAATAAAAAGGTACATGTGCGTCAGGCAGTCGACAACATGTTGGCTGCTGACGTCATTGGCCCATTAAATAGCCCCTGGGGCCCTCCCATCATTCTGGTTAAGAAGCATGATGGGAGTTTGCGCTTCTGCGTCGATTTTTGCAGACTTAACAAAATCTCTCTGGCGGACGCATACCCCCTACCACGTATGGATGACTCGTTGGATGCTCTATCGGGTGCGATGTTTTTTTCCACGCTTGATCTCCTCTCGGGTTTTTGACAACTCCCACTAGATGATAGCTCTAGGCCCAAAACTACGTTTCGTATGCCGCTAGGGCTTTTCGAGTTCAAACCGGCTTCCGATGGGGGGTCCACTCAGCTCCAGCCACGTTCCAGCGGCTCATGGAGCTGGTTTTGTTGGGGCTCAGTGGGACTCCTGTTTAATATACTTGGACAATATCATTGTTTTTGGTCGCACGTTTGGAGAACATCTGCAGCAGTTGCGAGCAGTCTTCCTGAGAATGCGAACCGCCAACTTGAAATTTAAACCTCAGAAGTGCCACCTATTCCAAAAGTCGGTGCAATACTTGGGCCACATTGTGAATGAGACAGGATATCTACTGATCCTGAGAACACCGCGTGCATACGGACATGGCCGACCCCAAAATCTGTAGGGGAGGTGCGAAGTTTTGTAGGATTTGTGTCCTACTACCATCGGTTTGTGCCCCAATTCGCTGCCATTGTGAAACCCCTCCACGCTCTCACGGCCAAAGGGCAAACATTTAACTGGGGGGATGAGGAGGAGGCAGCGTTTCTTGCGCTACGAGATGGCTTGGTAAATGCCCCCCCACTTAGATACCCAGATTTTCACTGCCCTTTCTTCTTGATACAGATGCCAGCTTTCCCGATGGTTGGAGGTCCTGCAGGACTACTCGTTGATGGTTTCCTACCGGAAGGGTGTCTAACACTTGAACGCAGATGCATTGTCACAATTACCGTCGAGTGACGGGTACGCGTGTTTCATGCGATTGGGCTGCTGTAAACCGCCTGCGGAGGTGTCATCTCCCTCTGTTGTGGTGTCGGCGGATGTCCCACCGCCTGACTGTCCAGATGCTCCTGTAGCGTGCGATTCCATGATCGGGTTGTCCCATGCTGAATCGGGGCGCCTCCAGTTGGAGGATGCCTCCCTATTGAAATTGCGACATCGCATCGGGGACGCTAAGGAAGGGGGGGAGCGCCGCGGGGTACCCCGCTTATTCTAAATGGGGGTCTGTTGATGCGCTGGGATGGCGGATTGCACCGCTATAGTATTGTTGCTTCCACGGAACTGAGGGGTAAATTAATTGTGGTGATGCACGAACGCCTAATGCACGTGGGGCGTTTGTAAGACCCTTGCAACTCTCAGGCTCGACTTATTTTGGCCCATAATGTCGGGTGATGTGTATAACATCCTGAAAGGGTGTACGCAGTGCGCTGGGTGGAAACCACTGCCAAAAACGTGCTGCCCACCCTTGCAATCTATTCAGGTTTCCCAGGTTAACGAGCTCATCATGCTCAACGTCCTCGGACCCTTTCCAACCATGCCACGTGGGAACAAATACTTGCTAGTGGGCATTAATTATTTCTCTCATTGGCCGATGGCCTCGCCAATTCCCAATCAGTCAGCGATGGCTATTACGGGGGCGTTCCTCAATGGGGATGTGTTGGATAAGGGGACCCCGGAGCACCTGCTGACTGATCAGGGCAAACATTTTTCTTCTAAATTACTTAAGGAGGTGTGTGATCTATTAGGCACCAGAAAGGTCCGAACATTGCCCTACCACCCCCAGACCGATGGGATGGGTAGAGTGTCTCCACAGGACCCTGACCTCTACGCTGAGTCAGCAGGTCAGCGAGTCCCGGATGATTGGGATTTACATCTCCCGGGGTGCTCGCTGCCTACAAAATGGCCCCTCATGAGTCTACTGGGTTCTCGCCATTTTTTCTAATGTACGACAGAGAGCAGAACCGCCCAATTGACGTCCAACTTGAGACGGGGCGATGTAAGTCTACGGTCATCATGTCCGATCAGATGCACCATACCCTTCAGCAGGTGGCGGAGGCCCGCAAGGCCTTCCAGGACATAACTCTGGCCTTACGACAATCGGCCAACGAAAGGTTGAGGGGACTCCACGTGTCGGGCAGGGAAATGGGCTCCGGGTGACAAGGCCTGGCTGCACTGTCCTCAAGTGCCAGTTGGTACAGGGCGATAGGCCTCAATGTGTTAAAATTCTGTTTGCTCGGAGGTCCTGGTTTATACACCCGTTGCGACTCAAACCGTTTGTTGCTCCGGAGTACCCCCTTCATCTCCAAGTCCCAGGGGTGGAGTATCAGATGTGCCCAATGAGCTGGGATGGCGTCTGCTGAGGTGGTACCTCAGGGAATGTCTGTCCCGCCCACAGGACCGAATCATTTGACATCCTCGCCGGCGCCGAAGGAGCCAACTACGGACACTCAGTATGGAGCGGATTGCCTGTCGAACAACCGTTCTCTACTTTACTCTTGGTTTTTTCGGTAAGTCACCGTAGGTATAAAACAAAATCAATTAAATCACGACGTTTCGATTGCAACACAAGCAATCATCAGGTGGGAAAACCACAGCAAGATATATTTTTGCTGAAGTGGTAGAGAGAGGTTATATAGGTAATAAAGGGGGAGGAGCAAGGGGGCGAGGGAGGGGTGGGGGTGTGTGGTAGGGGGAGGGCGAACGCTGCGTGGTGTAGTAGTGTAGTCGTGCCGATCGACTCCGGAGTGCGCCAAACCATTCTCTGCCGATGGTGGTGTCTTCTCGGGAGGGGCCGCGTTCGTTAGGTCATGTTCGAATTCCCCCCGGGTATCCCAGGGAGCCCAGGCCAACCTCACCTGGGGGCCCGGCCACACGAACTCGTTCAAGGACTGCCCGATTCAAGTAACCCCCCCTCCACCGTACAGCATCCCCACATCTTTTGCTGCTTGGCACACTCCGGAATCGATCGGGTCATTGGCTGAACCTGTCCCCTTCCGTACTGTGGAGTGCTGTCACACACAGGGCAGGGACGTGCTTTTGGGGTGAGGGGCTGAGCTGAGGTGCTGTACGTTGCCAACGTTTCTTATTGTGTTGTTGTTTTTGTTCTCTCCCTCCTTTATATTTTTTCTCTCTCTCTGTATATATGGTTTGTATATGTATAGTATTTATTGCTCGGCCGCCGGTTATTTATTGATGTTATATTGTTGTGAGGCACACCTTGCACCGGGATTTCTGACAGCCGAGACGGTTGTGTTTTACAAAGGGGGGGGAGGGGGTGATGTGTTGGCCTCAAGGGGGCCACCACGGTGCAGAGACAGTGCCGTGTGTGGGGTGGTACTGTAGAGGCAAGCACGGGTGTTGCCGTGAAGGGGGTTGCACCAGGACGTGACCGGGAGGTGAACCCGAGGGGACATGTGACCGGACGAGAGGGAGTAGGGGGGCCCCATTCGAGGGTGAGAGGATCACGTGGTGGGGATCCAGAGTCCCCACGGAGGGTTCTGGAAGGGAGGCGTGGGCCAGGGGCGGGGCCAGCCAGGCCAGGGGAGATATAACGGGGTCCCGGGAGGGACCAGGGTTCAGGCCCTGGGAATGAAGTCGCCATCCTACATCCTCGAACCTCGGTCCTCGGTCTCGACGTGTGGACCAGGCAGCCCGTTGGCTGTCTGGGTCCGGTTATAGAATAGCCGCAATATTAGTGTAGTGTGCCATGGTGGTCACCCACCCTATGTTACAATCCTGTTAAAGAGTTACCCGTTGTGTTAAATAAAAGTGTTGCCTTCAAGTACAAGTCTGCGTCTAATTCACGCACTACACATAGTACACACATAACCACATCAGCGTTGCACACTGCACAGACATAACACAACAGCGTTACACAGCATTACACAGCGTTACAAAACAGCGTTACACACAGAAAACACTAGCGGTACACAACAGCAGTATACATTGTACACGATATGCATCTGTGTGAAAAAACCTCAGACGCCCGCACAGACACAAATATAAAGACAAAGATCTCCCATGTAGCCTTAGTAGACTGTTGGGGCAAGTGCTGTTAGCGAGCAGCACCTAAGAAGGCCTGCACAGCACGCGAGGGGGTGAATGGCCAACACCACGCCCAGCCGCCTTTGTCCCCCTCATGGCGATGTTTACACCCCGAAGCAGGTACTAATTTGAGGCTGAGTCGACCGAGGGGAGGCCCAGGACCGGTTTAGATAATTGTCACCGGTGTTTGTGGCCGAACTCGGGTTCGTTGCGCAACGTGCTAACCGCTACACCACCATTTACACACGCCACAACAACAACCGCTATTCGCCACTAAGTGGCTGTGACGTCACCACGACGCTTGTGCCAGGCCACGTGCACCTTGAGGCCACGTGAAGTGTCGAACGCCCGCTGGCAGGAGGTCACGGGGCAGACCCAGGTGCCACGGGTCACATATACACACACATATACACACTGAGCACTTTCGTCAGTCACACTGTGTGTGTGTGCCCTTTAGCGTTTACGATAGGCTACGCTTCGGGCAAAAGGCCCTTCTTCAGACTGCACGCAACACAACACGCACACAGCACACGCGCGCGTGCGTGGTAAACCGCGATTGATGGGACACACAAACCTGCACCAGCGCACCGAATTTTGCCTTAAAAATGAGTACCTGGTGCGTAAATGACGTCAGCACTGGGGAGACAAAGGCAGCCGGGCGTGGTGCTGATCACCCACTCCCCTCGTGTGGCCGTGCCGGCCTTCATACTGCGCTGGCTAATAGCACTCGCCCCGACATTCCGTTGAGGCTACAGGGGGAGTCTTTGTCTTGTATATGTTACTTATACATATGTAATAAAGGACTCGGACGCTTCTCTCTGACTTCGTGTCCTTTATTGGGTTCTTGTCTTTTCCCTCACGGCACTCTCTTGTAGACACTCTATTTGTAGCCCCCGGCTGCTGTCGCTATTGTAGCCTCCTTCCTCTCCCTGCAGACTCGCTGCTATCGCTATTGTAGCCTCCTTCCTCTCCCTGCAGACTCGCTGCTGACTCCCTGTGCAGATCCCCGCTGCTAACTCTATATGCAGACTCTCTTGGCTGCTAACTCCGTATACAGACCCGCTGCTGACTCCGTATGCAGCCCCGCTGCTGACTGCAGCCTCCTCGCTGCTTCGGGTCGGTCACCGCTGGCCGACGGTGCCGATCCTCGCTCCCCGTGTCCGTGGCGATCTCGCCACCCTCCGCTTTCGCCCTACGTGGCCTCTCTCGTTCCTGGTCTCCCGTCACTCCCTTTCCTCTTCCGGTTCCCCTCCCTCTATAGCTTAACCCCTCTCCCCCACGTGACCTAACTCCTCCCCTCATGACGTCACTTCCGGAGGGCCGTTTACGCCCGCATTACATCACCCTCCCCCGTAGAGAAAATCCAGCCGACCTCGGCTGAAATACAACTTGACAAGCAATGCGGGTGTAAAGGACCAACACGTAAAAAGACACGAAGCATGCAACAACAATATAACAAAACACAACACAAGTTAACGAAACGTGAGGGATTTCGAGCGAGTACGGGTAGCCGGGCCGTCCCGGACGGTCGGCAGCCCACCCGCCGAGCGGGAACGTGGCAGGGTTTTAAGGGCCACAGGAGCAAGTTCATCCGTCGCCATTGGAGGCCCGCCACCGTCCCGGTCGCGTTCAGAGACGTCCCGTAATCGCGTCCGTGGAGGGATAGGAAGAGCTGCAGGTCCCGTAGTCTCTGCGGCTCCGGTCGGCATCCCACGAGCGGAACGTCCTCCCTCCTGCGGCGTCACGGCCGGCTTGTCTGTAAAGGGTACGACAGGCGCTCTTGCAAGGTCAGCAGGCACAGGCAAGGGCGAGTCGGCAGCAACAGACCCCGGCAAGGCAACCTCGGGAGATGAGCATCCGGTCGCGGGGCAATGTAAGGCTTCAACCGGGATGTATGCACGAACCAGCGCCGCGAACCAACCCGAACACGCGCCGACTGTGGGTTGGGAACCTCAATGAGGCGGACCGGTCCTTGCCATGGTTTATGTAATTTAGGAGAGGTACCTGGCCGCACCTGTGGGCAATGAAGCCAGGCCAGGTCCCCCGTTTTCCAGGGGCACTCCCCCTTTGAACGTCGAGCACACCGCTCATTCCTGGCCTGGGCTTTGGCCGTAGCCATGCGGGCTCTTTCCCTCGCCTCAGTGACACGGCGAACGTTGTCCTGAATATACTCAGGAAGAGGCTTAACAGGTCCCCTCGCACCGATTCCCAACTGCTCATTAATCGACGGCACATTTTCACGGCCGTACATAAGAAAGAACGGCGAGTATCCAGTAGCCGCGTGCGGCGTCATGCGATACGCCGAAAGCACCCCAGGGATATGCAAATCCCAATCAGATTGATTTTCCCCAACTGTATGGCACAGCATGGCGGACAGGGTCCGATTTAACCGTTCCACCATACCATCCGTTTGTGGGTGGTAGGGGGATGTCCGTATCTTTTTAGTTCCAAGAGCCGCACACACCTCCCCCAACAATTTGGACGAAAAGTTACGGCCTTGATCTGTAAGGAGCCTCTCCGGCGCCCCCTTGTCCATAACATACCCAAATAGAAAGGCGTCAGTGATAGACGCCGCTGACTGGTCAGGCAAAGGCCAGGCCATCGGCCAGCGGGAGAGGTACTCCACCCCCACCAGTAAATACTTATTTCCCCTAGCGGATGGCGGAAAGGGTCCCAAAATATCTAACGCCACCAGCTCATTAACTCGAGATACTTGAATAGATTGTATCGGCGGAACATATGGATGTTTAGGCGGCTTACGGCAGGCACAATCGGGACACGCGCGAACGTGACCGACGACATCTGTCGTCATGCCGTGCCAATAGTAGTCTCGCTGCAGCGTCAATAGGGTTTTCTGCACCCCCAGATGTAAAAGTGTGTCACAATGCAGAGACCTAATCAATTCGTACCGCAATGACGCCGGTACAACAAGATGCCAGCGTTCCTGTATCCCTTCCCTCCACATCAGCAACCCATCTCGGAGAGCAGTTTCCGGTACACCACCCGCACCGAGTCCCTTACTTGCCTTCTCCGTTTGCTTTCGTAACGTCACCAAGGAATCGTCCAACATTTGCTCCCGAATCCACACAGACCTCGGGAGACGCAAAATCCCATCAGCCGGTCCCCCATCAACCGGTCCCGGTGTAAGCGGAGTTTCAAGCACATCAACCGCCAGCGCGACAGGCTGAGGGGGGAGCTGAATCGGTCCACACCTATGCGTCCCCGACGCACACGCACAAGGGGATTGTTGCGGCAACCTGAAAAGTGCGTCCGCATTAGCGTGACGCACACCCTTCCGATGGTGAATTGGAAGGAAAATTCTTGCAGCGTGTCCAGCCACCTCGCCAATTGTCCGGATGGCTGGTCCATCTTAAGAGCATACTGCAAGGCCGCATGGTCCGTGCGGACAATAAACGACCGACCGTACAGATACAGTCGAAATTGGCGGAGAAAAAAAACAATGGCCAAAAGTTCCCTGCGAGTGACGCAGAAGCGGGTTTCCGCGGGAGACAAACCCGACTCCCATACGCCACCACGCGCTCAACTCCACCTTTCGACTGGGACAACACCGCCCCAATACCAGTGTCACTTGCATCCATATCCAGAATGAAAGGATGTTCAAAATCCGGATAATCCAACGTCGGTGCAGTAGCCAATAAATCGCGCAGGCTCCGAAACGCCGCCTCCTCCGGCGGTCCCCAAGCAAATTTGTGTCCCTTCCCCGTAAGGAGATGCAAAGGCCTCGCGATAGTAGCAAATTCGGAACAAACCTCCGATAATACGAGGCGAACCCCAAAAACCGACGCACATCACCCACCGTGGCCGGGGTTGCCCAATCACGGACACACGCTGTCTTCTCCGGATCCGTGGCCACCCCGTCCGCACTAACAATATGTCCCAAGTATCGAACGGAGTGTTGCAGTAGGTGACATTTCTTTGGCTTGAATTTCAATTTAGCGGAACGCATTCTGGTGAATACAGCCTCCAACCGCAGTAAATGCTCATCAAATGTGCGGCTGAAGACAATAATATCATCTAAATATATCAGACATGTCTCCCACTGCAACCCCGTTAATACCAACTCCATCAACCTCTGAAAAGTGGCAGGGGCCGCATTCAACCCCATCGGAAGACAGTTAAATTGGAATAACCCCTGCGGCGTACGGAAAGCAGTCTTTTCTCGCGAGGGCTCATCAAGGGGGAGCTGCCAGAAGCCTGAAGAGAGATCTAGCATTGAAAAAAACTTGGCCCCTGACAAGGCGTCGAGAGAATCGTCCATACGTGGCAGGGGATACGCATCTGCCACCGACACTTTATTCAACTTACGAAAATCCACACAAAATCGCAATTTGCCATCCTTCTTTTTAACCAACACGACAGGCGCGCCCCACGGGCTATTAGACGGAGATATAATATCCGCTTTCAACATGTCATCCACTGCCCCTCGAACATGCTCACGCTCAGCCGGACTCATCCGACGCGAGTTCAAGCGGATAGGGGCAGCGTCCCCTGTGTCGATATGATGATAAAGCAGCGAGGTGCGTCCCAAGTCCAAATCGTCGGAGCTGAACACATCCGAATAACTCAATAATAATTTATGAATCGCACAACGCTGTTCGCCGGAAAGGGCCGAATTTTCCCCACACAATTCAGCGATCCAACGATCATCCACCGCTCCATCGTGTGAAACACCACCCACCAGCCCTCCGTCTGGCAGATCACTCTGAGCCGTAAACGCCGTAGTGGCATGTGCCACAACGGTACCGGCCGGCACACACACGCTTTCAGTACTCGCATTAAGCACCTGCAAAAACGGCCGCTGATCTGGACGGACAATGGTTTGCGCCCCCACTAGCGCCAATCCGCCCGTAACAGCGGCGGACGGCGACAGCAAAATCCTAAAAGCACCCTGCCGACCCGGCACCGGCTTCCGATATCGTAAGGGAATGAGCATCCGCGAGCCAGGTGGAATATCAACCGAAACTTCCGATAACGCCTGCACCTGGGCGACAGGAGCCGGTCGCCCCTAGGCGGACTGTAAAAATGCCAATTTCCGGCCCCCCGGTAGTTCAATGCAATTTTCATTAATTCGAATTAGAATGGGCATTTTAGCCAAAAAATCAGTACCCAACAGGCAAGGAACCGCAAGGGACCTCGAAATTAACACAATTCCCGAGGCCGAGACTCCCCCGATAGAAATGTTAGCGTCCACCTGGCCCACGATGCCCATACTACCCCCGTTTGCAGTGATGCAGGAAGCGTAAGCCGGCCTCACGGCCCCCGGTGGGATGTTTAAAAGGTGGAATATCACATCCGAAATGATGGTCGCGGACGCACCGGAATCCACCAAAATACGTACGTCCACCCCTTGGATCGACCCAGGTACAGTGGACGAACCGGTAGCGGCCGCGACAACCCGCCGAGCCAGCTTACGCCACTGCGTGATCGAGTGACAAGGCGCAGATACTGGCCCCCCGTATTTAACAACATCCGCGTCGCACAACAACGGCGATGAGTGAGGTGTCAGGCCTTGCCGGGTGTCTGGTGCGCACCGACTTGCCTGTGCTGTAGGATCTTTCTTTGGAGCGTCCGCTGTCGAGGCCTCCTGCTGGGGCGGACCCGGAACGCGGGCCCAGCAGTCCCTGGCATAATGGCCCCGACGCCCGCAGCGGAAGCACTCGACCTCGGTGCGGCGCACAGCGGGCACCCCGTCCCGACGCGGCCGAACCGGCGGCGCAGCCCGCGGCCCCGGCCCGCTTCGGGTTGGCCACGGAGCAGAGGCAGCCGACAGCTCCTTCTGGCTGCTCCCATCCGGCACGTACACAGCCTTTTTAGGGTCCCACCCTACGGCACCCCCTTCGACGACAGGACCACCTGTCCACGCCGTGACCTGTTTCCAGCGGCGAAGGTTAAACTGGGCGTCCAGACACTTGGCCGCGGCCCGGGACGTGAGCTTTTCGTGACCGCACGCCGGCATAGGAATGCCAAGATCTCGGGACAACTCCAACATCTTCCCCAGGATGAGAGGTTCCAGCAGGTCAGGCTCCGTCTCCGGGTAAGCGGCCATAGCAAGTTCCAACACGGCGCCCCTATACGCCACCGGTGACTCCTCGGGTGCGCGTTGTCGTTGCACGAATCGGCGATGGGCGTCATCCGGCGGCTCGTACGCGTCCGCCATTTCATCGAACACCCCTCGCAGAGTCTTCTTCTTCGCAGCTTTTATGGAGCAAAAAAAACGAACGGACTCATCATCAAGAAGAGTCGGAAGCACCTCCAGTGCCTCAGCGTCCGTCCACCTCGCTGTACGTACCGCCGCCAAAAATCTACAGGCGAACGCACTCCAATCGCCACCGATGGAGAATTCCTTGACAGTTGTTAGGTGACGACTGCGACTCCTTGGCTTGCTTCCTTCAGCCGCTGACTCCTCCGGTGGTAAATTCAACAAGGCGTCGCAACGCGGTGTCGACAAGATGGTGGCTGACCGTCGCGGCGGTCCCAAAATGGCGGCTTCCCGCTTTCCGTGGTGCGCCACGCCCAAGATGGCGTCTTCGTGCCGCGTGGCCGATGGCGGCGCCATCGAAGACGACCCGGGCTCCTGCTGATCACCAACGTCTCCTTCCAACGCCGCCCTTGGCGTGACAAGGTCACACAACTGTGTAATTACGTTTTTAAGAGTTACCAGTTGCTCCGCCATCTGGGTCCATCTTAAATCTGCGTCCTGTGGAGCAGATGGGTCCGCCGACGCGGCGACCTCCTGGACTCCCGGACCCGCACCCGTCCCATCACGGATCTCTTCCTCTGCCAAAGTCAAGCCGACTGCAGGAGGAAGATCGTCGTCGTCGGAAGATGAAGCCGACGCCGGAGATGGAATATTCTTTTTCCTCATTTGTTTCGCCATGCCGTTTCACTTCTGACTCCAGTGTAATAAAGGACTCGGACGCTTCTCTCTGACTTCGTGTCCTTTATTGGGTTCTTGTCTTTTCCCTCACGGCACTCTCTTGTAGACACTCTATTTGTAGCCCCCGGCTGCTGTCGCTATTGTAGCCTCCTTCCTCTCTCTGCAGACTCGCTGCTATCGCTATTGTAGCCTCCTTCCTCTCCCTGCAGACTCGCTGCTGACTCCCTGTGCAGATCCCCGCTGCTAACTCTATATGCAGACTCTCTTGGCTGCTAACTCCGTATGCAGACCCGCTGCTGACTCCGTATGCAGCCCCGCTGCTGACTGCAGCCTCCTCACTGCTTCGGGTCGGTCACCGCTGGCCGACGGTGCCGATCCTCGCTCCCCGTGTCCGTGGCGATCTCGCCACCCTCCGCTTTCGCCCTACGTGGCCTCTCTCGTTCCTGGTCTCCCGTCACTCCCTTTCCTCTTCCGGTTCCCCTCCCTCTATAGCTTAACCCCTCTCCCCCACGTGACCTAACTCCTCCCCTCATGACGTCACTTCCGGAGGGCCGTTTACGCCCGCATTACACATACAACGCACGTTCTGCGTTCCTGCTCACGCCCAACATCAGTGACGGATATGTGAACCACACCCAGGGCCTCTCCTAGGTCGACCCAGCCTTAAAACGAGCACCTGGTGCGGTGTGAACATCGCCACTGGGGAGACAAAGGCGGCCGGGCGTGTCGCTGGCCCACTTGTCCTGTCCACTCGCCCCTACAAATCTATGCGGGCTATGTGGTGCGTCTTTTCCTTTACCTGTAGGCAACTGTTTAGGGGCGTGTGGGTGAGTAGGGGTTGTGTATGGTTATGGCCTCGAATGAGTGCCCGGTGCGGTGTGTAAGCATCGCCATTGGGGAAACAAAGGCGGCCGGGCGTGGTGTTGGCCACCCACCCAATCACGTGCCGTGCTTGCCTTTATAGGTGCTCGCTAACATCACTTGCCTCAACAGTCTGGTCAGGCTATACGGGGGATCTTTGTCTTTGTATGGTCATGTAGCCCCCATTGCCAGCCACCACGTGCCCAAGCAGCTTCTGTTTTGGCCGGATAGTGGGGGGCTAAACGGGCGCGGCAAGGGCTAGGGAAGAGATGGAGCTGATACGGTACGTGGAGCTCATTGGATCTGCCGAACACTGGTACCGGTGGTGTCAAGGATCGACCTCTGTGGAGGAAGATTCGTGAAGGACGCTGCTACTGGGCAGTTGGAGGCAGTCGCCATCCAACAACAGCGGAGGGCAGAGGAGCGACGCTCACAACAACGAGCGGAGCGGCGGGCGATTAAAATAGAGCATGTTGGCAAAGTGGGGAGCACAGGAGGTGACTCTACCAGTCATCTCAGTCAGTCAAGCCATGGCACCTGGGTCTGGCATTTGACGTTTCACCATCAGCGAGTCGTCCTCGCTAACGTGGTATCAAGGTGCACCAAGCCTGGCACAAACGCCGTGGCGACAAGACATCGACTTAGTGTGTGTGTGTACTGCGCTCTGGTCGGTGCCAGGGTGTGGCTGGAGTTCCGGCATGCGCAGCTGACCCACGCCGTGCCGGCCTTCATGGAGCAGTGGGCGCTGGAGGAGGCCGTGTGCTCAGTAGCAGAAGACGGAGAGCTCTGCATGCAGTTATGAGCTACCGTCGGATGCCATATGACTACGAGGAGTGCTGGGTGCAGATGCAGAACTTGTAGTTAAAAAATAAGTAATATTAAAAAAAAACTTTTTTTTAAACACGCTTTAATGAAATGTACCGTACCAGTAATGGAAGAACTCCACGACTCCAGGAAGTGGCCCCGAAGCTTGCCATAACGTAAGAGACCGTCGTGATTTACAGCCAACGTGAGTTGAGCGTGGACAATTAGGCCCAAGCCGAAACATAACATATACAAAATTAAGTTTAAAAATATATCTTTTTTAACTTTTTAATGATAGAATATAATATTGTCATCAGTATGACATAAGTATACAGTACCAAGTTTGCAGTCGATACCACATTGGGAAGTGGGTAAAATTTGAGTTACAAGATTTGAGGATACAACAGACAGAGTGAGTTAATAAAAAGCGTGTAATAATAAATAAATACATATAAAACAGGGGGAACATAGAGAGAGAGAGTAGAGCGATGGGGGAGGGGTAGAGAGAGGGGGTAGAGAGAGGGGGTAGAGAGAGAGGGGGTAGCGAGAGGGGGTAGAGAGATAGGGGGTAGAGAGAGAGAGGGGGTAGAGTGAGAGGGAAGGGGTAAGGAGGAGGAGCAGAGCGTGCTTCTTCGTGTTGATGTTTGTGTCGACGAAGATTTTAGCACAGATTGTTTTTGTTGCACAATTGTAAAACACGTAAAATATTTCATTTATAAAGGGGGGGGGGGGGGGCACATAAAGCAAAGCAATGGAAAATAACCGAAATGATGAACGAAGCAAAGTGCCGACTAAACCGAGCATCTTCTTGTTTCCTCTGATCGTAAAAAAGAGAGGGGGATAGACAGGGAGAGAGAGAGAGACAGAGAGGTAGAGAGACAGGGAAAGAGACATACAGAGAGACAGACATAGAGACACAGAGAGCTGTGTATACTCGCTCGAGCTGCCAGAATCGAGGGTCGAGACCCCCCGCGTGGCGACTCCTCTCTCTGTTCCCACGACAGAGGTCGCAACCGGGTACCCGATACCCGTACCCTACCCGATACCCAGCTACCCGTACCCGGCCGGGTACGTCCTCTGCATGGCACACAAACAGAGGGGGCGGCAGAGAGACGGAGTGGACGAACGCAGTTGGAGGCTGTACCAATTACACCGTGGTGGTGAACTCATGAGATTCACATTTTCAATATTGTACAGTTTTGCTGGCTGTACACACACAGAGTACACACACAGTATACACAGAGTACACACACAGTATACATACAGTGCACACAGTACACACACAGTACGCATAGTACACACAGTATACACACAGTGCACACAGTACGCATAGGACACACAGTGCAGACAGTACACACACAGTGCACTCACATTACACAGTATACACACAGTACACACAGTGTTGTATTTCTGTGTGTATCTGTGTGTGGAGTGGTGGTGTAGAGGTTAGAGCTCTGAGTCGTCCTCTCTCTCTCTCTGTGCATGCTGGGAAGTGGGTGTGTCCTGCAGGAGCTCCTGCTTTCCGATCTCTGTGCACAGGGGCCTGGGTTTTTCTCCATCCTGATCCTTGCCTGAGAATGAGTTAACTCACCTTTGGTGGTCTTCTCTCGGTTTTCTTCATTTATAAAGTCGGATTGTGTCAAACAACCTTCTCCCCTTAACTGTGAGTATTGTTACTTCACGTGGTGTTCCCTATTTTCTGGTGTTTTTCTTCGTCTCAACAGCACTCACCACCACGCCCCAGGTCTGCTTGGTTTAGCAGCCTGGAGACTCTGCCTACCCCTCTCTCTCTGTTCTACTCCTTCCCTCACATCACTCCTTCTTTCTCTCTTGCTGTCTTATTCATCTTTCTCTCTTCTTATTCTCTCTTGTGAATAATATTCTTTGGCGACTTTTCTTATCACTCGTGTTGTACTGCTGCTGTTCATCATGGCACAGCATGACAAGTTCGAGTCTTTCTCTCGGAGGAACGCAGCCATTTGCTTTCCTCCACCCGAGATCGACCTCGAGGTCGTCATTGCCGCGGTGGTCGACCGCATCGGCCTGGCAGGCATCCTCATTGCCCAGCGACAGAACCGCGGCATGGTCGTCTACATGACCGAGGAGAGTTTGGCGGCGCGCCTCGTGGAGACGGGACTTGGCATCAAGGGGGAGCTGTTCGTGCAGTGCACCCCTCTTTCTTCACCCGCCGTCAAAGTGCTGATCTTCAACGTGCCACCCTTCCTCAAAAGCACCGAAATGCAGCGAGGACACGGGACCCAAAGCTGGCACACATCATGTTGCTCCGGCGACAAACATTCATGATCCTGAAGGACACAAACACGGACCTCAACGTGACCTTCAAGTACACGATTGAGGGCTACGTCTACACCGTGTACGCTTCCACGGCCGTGCCGCGGTGTTTCGGGTGCGGTGGTGCCGGCCACGCCCGGAAAAATTGCCAAGGAAAAGGAAAATGCTGCTCAGCCTGCACCAACACACACAGTGCAGCAGCAGAAGCCGCCGCAGCAGCAGAAGCAGCAGCAGCAGGACCCTGCTGACTCTGCGGCTGACCACGCAAAGTCAGCGACTGACGGCGAGTGGGATGGCTTCACCATCGCAAAAGCGCAAGGCTAAGGGTAGCCCCGCAGCGGGAGGGCGCGTTGGCACCCTTCCTAAGCGCACGGCCACCGCGGATGACAACAACAAGCCGGACGACTTCCCAGACGCTGCAGCAGGGCGTGGCGACGAGCCCGAGCCACGGGACGTGGCGAACGCCGCTGACGAGGCCCACCCAACGGACGATGCCGAGACAGAGGGACGACCACCGGACCCGGCCTCGGCTGAATGACAAGGGGGGCTGCAGACGACCGCTGCACCTTACGGTGCCACGGCACTCGAGGGTGATGGTCGACCCACCTCCTCATCCAACGAGGTGAAGGCTGCAGAGCCCGCAGAGGAGAGCCACCCCGAGCCCGAGGAGACCACGGCTCTGTGTGGCTCGACGGAAGAGGTGGCCGCCGAGCCTCACGCGAGCACGCAGGAAGACTTTGACGATGAGCAGTCGGAGTCTGATGTCGAAGATAACGTGAGCAAGATGAGCTTCTCGCAAGTTAAGGGGGAGCAGGAATATGCACCCAACGAGATCCTCCACTTCCTCCAATCTACCTACAGGACGCGTGGGGTCAGCGTACAGGCATTTTTTCCCGATATGCTGGGCTTCTTGAAAGCCGCACAGAAGATATATTGTGAGCCATAAAAGTTTGCGTTCAGCCTGCAGGAATGCTACCAACTGAAAGCGTTGGTGCAAAAAGTGAAGTGATCCCCTGCAGCCACTGCCAACACCTAATGCCATGGCTTTGGGTGTCAAGATAGCAAGTTTGAACTGCAACAGTGCCCGCAGTGACAAGAGGTGGCACCGCGTCTGTTGTTTTCTCAACGACCAAAAGGCGGACGTAACTTTCCTGAAAGAAATGCACCTTGACGCCAGTCTGCAGTCTCAGCGTCAGCACCTCATAGGCAGCCAGTCCTTCTTCAGCCACGGCGAAGAAAACCTCGCTGGAGTCGCGATCGTGTTTGATCCAAAGTTTATTCCTGAGAGCGTGGTCTTTAAAGAGGTCGTGATAGGACATTTGATCTCCGTGGACTTTGTGTTCAAGAACACGAGGCTGCGGTGCTTCAACTTGTACGCGCTGAGCAGGAGCTGCGAGAGGAAGCTCTTCTTCTCTGGCACGCTGCGGGACGCCCTGGAGGCAGACGATGCGGACAACGTGCTCACGATCGTCGGGGGTGATTTCAACAGCACCTTCGACCTGGCTCTCGACTGCAACAGCGCTGAGCCTCACCCAGAATCTGCACGGGCGTTAGCCGACATAGTGCAGCGACTGGATCTGCTCGACACGTGATGACTGCAACATCCGGCCCAGCGGCAGTACTCTTGGTGCTGCTCTGGCTCTCAAGGGAGGATAAGCCTCGCCAGGTTGGATCGACTCTACATCAACGCTCGCAGTGCGAACCTGCTCGGTGACAGCAAAATTGTCCCATCTGGGTTCTCTGATCACCACCTGGTCTCCGTGCTGCTGCGAGTGCCCAGAGAGAAGCGTCGCAGTGCACGCTGGAAACTTGACGTGCAGCTGCTCGAAGACAAAGGCTTTAAAGAGACATTCAAGGCCTGTTGGGCTCACTGGGTGACCACCAGAATCAGCTTCAGCTCTAGCCAGCGATGGTGGGAAAACACAAGGCACAGATCAGGGCTCTCTGTCTACAGCTTGTGAGCCAGCATGCCACCGCCAAGGAGGAGGCGGTACAACACTTACAGAGCGAGCTGCTGCTACTCGAGGTGGAGCTGAGCTCATCCCAGAACGCGCACAACAACAAGGGTGAGGTGCTGCTAGAGAAGCAGCGGCTCTTCAGGGCTGTCACGGACCAGCAGGCGCATAGCGCATTTGTTTACAAAAAGATGCAGCACCTGTCACACATGGACTCTCCCTCCAAATATTTCTTTAGATTACAAAACAAACAACAACAAAACAAACAACACCATTTTAAGTTTACAAACCCCAAAGGGAGAGACAGCCACAGCTGAGGGTGAAATTGCTAAGATTGCGAGGGAATTTTATTCCAATTTGTTCAAAGCTGAAGGCATACATGACAAGGGCTGTCCAAGAACTGCTAGATGGGGGCCCTACCTTAGGGGACTCTGAGAGCAAGTGTCTGGAAAGCCCCATCACCCTGGAGGAGCTCCACACCGCCATGAAAGGACTCGCAAAGCCCAGGGATTGATGGCCTGCCAGTGGAGTTTTACGCGGCCTTCATGGATGAGCTCGGCCCCCGCCTGCTGTAGTTGATGACAGAGCCTGCAGAAGGGGGAACTTCCGCAGAGCTGCAGGAGAGCGGTAGTCACCATGCTGCCTAAGAGGGGGGACCTGCGCTGCATCGAAAACTAGCAACCTGTGTCCCTCTTGTGCGCTGACTATAAAATATTCGCCAAGTTCTGGCCAGCCGTCTCAAAACGGTGGTGGGTCAGCTCGCCCAACTCGACCAGTCATATTGCATCCCTGGCCGGTGCATTTATGACAACATCAGCATGGTCAGGGATGTAATCTCTCTCGTGGAAAAGCACAACACGGACTTAGGCCTCCTCTTCGTGGACCAGGAAAAGGCGTTCGACAGAGTGAGCCACGCGTACCTGGGGAAACTGCTCGTCTCACTCGGGTTCGGTCAGAATTTCATATCACATGTACAACTCCTGTACACGGGCACATCCAGCTTTATAAAATAAACCAACGTCTTGGCATACCTTTTCCCGTGATGAGGGGGTCAGGCAAGGACGCCTCGCTCCGTAATGTTCTTCAGCGGGCGAGTGCTCATAGGAAATAACCTGGTAGCCTCTGTGTTGTGACATAGGGCCAAAGTCCTCCAGCTCCCAGACTGGCTACTCACGAGGACAAACCGGTCACTCACCCACTTTGTGTGGTACGGCAAGCACTGGCCGAGGCCAGGGGTCCTCTGCCTGCCGGTGGGTGAGGGCGGCCAGGGCCTGGTGGATGTCTCCGCCAGGGTCATGAGCTTCAGGCTTCAGGCCGTGAGGCGTCTGCTGCATGACCAGGAGGAGCTGCCCTGGACGTCTCCGGCCCTCAGCCTGTTGAAAGACGTGGGGGGGGGGGGGGGGGGGGGTGCCTGGGGAACGGAAGGGAGATTTTCCTGTTGGACCTGGCTCTAGTCGACTACACAAGGCTGCCAGGGTATTATCAAAGCCTCTTAGACGCGTCGCGGAACCTTGAATGGAGCAGGGCGAGCCCGCACTGTGCCCTCAAACATTTCATACACGAACCCCTGTTCTGTAATAGCCTCTTCAAAGGAATAAGGGAAGAGAGAACGCTGGCCCTCCGTTTCACCTCGGCAGGGGTGCGGACGGTCGGCGACCTTGTAAAGAGCCACAACCGTCACCCCAAGTGGAAGACCGTGGCCGAGATCAGCGGCACTGCAGGGCTCCGATCTATGCTCGCCGGAGAGAAGCTGTTACGGGAGGCACTCGCAGAAATGCGGGAGTTGCGGCTGAAGCTGGAAGCAACTGAAGACAGTGGCGCCGCGCGACCTTCCTCCTCCTTCCCGGAGTTGCGCATCTCCTGCACCCAGCTTCCCGGGCACTGTGACTCAGGGAAGCTGCTGAATCTCGCAGCCTACAGAGACGTGGCCCTCAAGAGTGCCCCAAAAAAAACTCTTGTTATGTGTGCTGCGTCAAGGCGCTGCATTGTCGAGACCTGGAAAACCTCCTGGACACGAAATGGAGGGACTTTTTCTCTCCCCTGATCGAGGCCACCCCCCAGTGGAAGCACCTGTACAAGCCCCCCGTAGCAAAACGCTGCGGGGACCTCCAGTGGAGGTTGGCGCACGGACGCTGCCCTTGGCCGTGTGGCTCAGAAAGATCACCCCGGGGTCGTCAGATCTGTGTGTGGCGTTCTGCGGTGCGAAGGAGGATCTGGCCCACCAGTACTTGGGGTGTCCACGGCTGAACCTGATGTTCCGGCTCTTGGGATCCATCTTCAGTAAGCTGGGGGTGCCTTTTTACAAGAGCTTGTTCATATACGGAGTGCCTTCCTGGCAAATAAGCGCCACGATCTTGTTGTTTACAAAACCCGGAAAAAGAAGCTGCAAGGCGACACGGACGATGGTTGCTCAGCGGTGGCGATGTTGAGGGGCCTGCTCAAGGCGCGGCTCCAGCTGGAGCTCGCGTACCACTCCTATGCCGGGGACGTGCCACGCCATGTTCCTTGAACGATGGGGGGCCGGTCAGGCCCTCTGCACCAACACAAACGGTGCACTGAATTTCACGTTTTGACCGGTCGACTTTAAGCGGGCGATGTGCGTGACGATGCGGTGCTTGCATCGCATGTGGCGGTGTGGTGCACGTGCCGCGGTTTTGCGATGTTGCTGTACTCGATGTTGGTGATCCTGTATCAAAAGCGGCTCCAGAGCTATTGCTGCTGATAGCAATAAAATTGGTTTAAAGTATATCTATGAGTCGTCCCTTCTCTCTCTCCAAGTCGTCCTCTCTCTCTGAGTTATCTTTTCTCTCTCTCTCTCTCTGAGTCGTCCTCTCTTTCTCTGAGTCGTCCTCTCTCTCTATTTCAGTCGTCCTCTCTCTCTGAGTCGCCCTATCTTTGAGTCGTCCTCTCTCTCTCCGAGTCATCCTCTCCGAGTCATCCTCTGTCTCTGAGTCGTTCTATCTCTCCCTGAGTTGCCTTATCCCTTCCTGAGTCGTCCTCTCTCTATCTCCGAGTCGTCCTCTCTCTCTCTTAGTCGTGGTGCGTGAGCGGGGTGGTGCGTGAGCGGGGTAGTGCGTGAGCAGGGTAGTGTAATGGGCGAGGTGGTGCGTGAGCCTCTTTAGGGAAACGCCCCCTGTGGTCTGATGGCTTAGCCCAGGGGTCGGCAATCTGCGTCTCCGGAGCCGCGTGCGGCTCTTTAAAGGCTGCTTCGTGACGTCATTTATTAAGGACCCCACCACCGTCTCGTGCTCATCACCACAGTGGCATTGCAGTTCTTGAAATATTGCGAGGGGGTTCACAGAATTCAAATAAAAACGCCTCTTTTTGTTATGTTGGTGACCGAGCCCTGGTCTAACAACACCACTGGACACAGGGCCCCCCTGGTTCGATTCCATCTCCCGGCGCGGCAGTTAAATCCACCCGGGCCCTGTCCAGTCGACAGCAAGAACGGGTTTTCACCACGGTCAGGGTTACGATCATCGGCGGTTCGCACTGCCACCTCTCCCAAGACAACCGGATGAGTGTGGAAGAGTAGGCCGAGAGCGTCCTCTCTGGAAGCGCCCTCTCGTGGAGGCACTGGCGACAGGAGTGGCGCGCGAGAGAGAGGGAGAGAGAGAGGGAGCGACTTTTGACTTTTAAACAACTTTTATTGCCGCCAGCAGCAACAGCACTGATACGAAATACAAAGTCACCAGCAAATAAACAACAAACACTATAAATCCACGCGCCACGCCCAACACAAAAAAGTCACGTGGTGGTGGTCATCGCGCGCCACGGCGACGAGCGAGTGTTTCATAAGGTGAACACCACGAGGGTGCCGTCCACGCTGGTACAGAAAGGGGCTTTTCCGGCCCCCCATTGTTCGAAGAAGACGTGCACATCACCGGCATGTGTGTTGTATGCATGCTCCAGCCGTACTTTGAGCAGGCCCCTGAACACTGGAAGCACAGAGCAGCCATCAGTGTCTCCTTCCAGCATCTTTTTCCTCGTTCTGTACACCGCCATCTTCGCCGATGGCGAGGTCATGGCGCTTGTTAGCCAGGTAAGTCACCCCATATATGAAGCTGCTGTTGTAGAGGGGCACCCCCAGTTTCCTGAAGATGTCCCCCAAAAGGCGGAACATTGGTTTGAGGCGCTGGCAGCGTAAGTACTGGTGGGGCAGATCCTCCCTGGCACCGCAGGAAATGTACAAGTCTGTTACCCCCGGCGAGATTCGGCAAAGCCACACGGTCGATGACAACGTGCAGTGTGTCAATCTCCACTGGAGGTCACCGCAGCGTTTGGCTACGGAAGACTTGTACATTTGTTTCCACTGGGGGGCGGCCGCAATGAGGGGGTAGAAATGGTCTCTCCATTTTGTATCCAGTAGGTCGGCCAGGTCCCGGGCATGCAGCGCCTTGACACAGCACGTGTAGAGCGCTTTTTTCGGGGCGTTCTTCAGGGGCACGTTCCTGCAGCCTCGGAGCTTCAGTAGCTTGCCGGAGTCGCTGTGGCCAGGGGGCTGCGCGCAGGAGAAACAGAGAGAGGGAGATAGAGGGAGAGAGAGCGCACTTGCAGGGCTGCCCCTTTGCCGCTGGTAGTGGGGGTCGCAATGTCCCTCTGCCCTGGGACGCGGGGAGATGAAGGCCATCTCAGCCTCGTCCGGGGGGGATGGAGAGACGAGATGGGTGGGAGGGACAGGAGAGATGGGGGAGACGGGGGGGGTGATGGGGAGGGTGGGGGAGACGGGAGGGATGGGGGAGACGGGGGGCAAGGGGGGGGGGAGATGCGGGAGACGAGAGGTGTGGGAGGGACGGGAGAGATGGGGGAGACGGGGAGACGTTATCTAGATCACAGAGGCTCCCCTGTGTGCGTGTCTCCATGTGTGCGCGATTGTGCGAGTGTTCGTGTGCATGTGTTTGTGTGTTTATGTGTTTGTGTGTTTGTGTGTTTGTGTGTTTGTGTGTTTATGTGTTTGTGTGTTTATGTGTTTGTGTGTGTCTGTATGGGTGTGTGTTTGTGTGTGTGTATGCATGTCTGTATGGGTGTGTGCATGTGTGTTTATGTGTTTGTGTGTATGCGTGTCTGTATGGGTGTGTGTATGTGTGTTTATTTGTGTGTGTGTGTATGCGTGTCTGTATGGGTGTGTGTTTGTGTGTTTATGTGTTTGTGGGTGTCTGTATGGGTGTGTGTTTGTGTGTGTGTATGCGTGTCTGTATGGGTGTGTGCATGTGTTTGTGTGTTTATGCGTATGGGGAGGAGAAGTGCAGCAGCTAGCGCGCTGCGCTACGATTCTTGCTCACGGCCAGCTCGAATGACAAATATTTGAACTGGACCTGGGTCTCCCCTAGATCGACTCAGCCTCAAATGAGTACCCGCTGCAGTGTTTAAAGATCGCCACTGGGCAGACAAAGGCAGTCGCGCGTGGCGCTGGCCACCGACCCCCTCGTGTGCGTTCCAGCCTTCATAGATGCTCGCTAACAGCACTTGCCCCAGCAGTCTGTGAATGGCTATGGGGGATCTTTGTCTTTGTGAGTCTCACACGCTCCGCCTGTCGCTCTTCGTCTTCATCTCTCTCCTCCTCTCCCCTGCCTCTCAATCCCTCTCACCTGCCATTATCTCACTCCCCTGGACTCTCTCCTCTCACTATCTTATTACTCCTCTCTCCCTCCATCACCGCTCACCCCTCACCCCTCACCACCCCTCACCCTCCACCACCCCTCACCCCTCACCCCTCACCACCCCTCACCACCCCTTACCCTCCACCACCCCTCACCCCTCACCCTCCACCACCCCTCACCCCTCACCACCCCTCACCACCCCTCACCCTTCACCACCCCTCACCACCCCTCACCCTCCACCACCCCTCACCCTCCACCACCCTCCACCAACCCTCACCCTCCACCACCCCTCACCCTCCACCACCCCTCACCACCCCTCACCCTCCACCACCCCTCACCCTCCACCACCCTCCACCACCCCTCACCCCTCACCACCCCTCACCCTCCACCACCCCTCACACCTCACCACCCCTCACCCTCCACCACCCCTCACCCTCCACCACCCCTCACCCTCTCCATTCGCACCCCAGGTCCCCGCACGCGCAAGAGCAAAAAGAAGGGAGGAGGCGGCGGCGGTGGCGGTGGAGGAGGTGGAGCAGCAGCAGCAGCAGGAGTAGGTGGAGCAGGGGGAGGAGGTGGAGGTGGTGGTGGAGGTGGTGGTGGAGGCGACGCTCGTGAGGACAAGAGGCCGCGCACGGCCTTCACGGGCGAGCAGCTGTGCCGCTTGCGCGCCGAGTTCCAGGCGTCGCGCTACCTCACGGAGGAGCGGCGCACGGCGCTGGCGCGCGAGCTGCGGCTGAACGAGGCGCAGATCAAGATCTGGTTCCAGAACAAGCGCGCCAAGATCAAGAAGGCGAGCGGCGTGAAGAACGCCCTCGCACTCTACCTCATGGCGCAGGGCCTCTACAACCACTCCACCGGGGGTGCTGGAGGTGGTGGTGGTGGTGCTGGAGGTGGCGCTGGAGGTGGTGGAGGTGGTGTTGGTGGTGCTGGTGCTGGAGGTGGTGGTGGTACTGGAGGTGATGATGCTGGAGGTGGTAGTGGAGGTGGTTGCGGTGGTGGTGATTCAACCATCTCGCAGCAGCAGCAGCAGCAGCGGCAGGAGAAGCAGCAGCAGCAGCAGGGTGAAGGATGCAGCGGGGAGCTGGGAGAGGAGGGAACCCCGGAGCCGGGAGATGGACGTGAGAGCGCGTGAAGCAGGGGAGAGTTCGGGGAGATGGGGAGAGAGCGGGCGGCTGGCTGCGTGAGTCTGCCACTCGCTGCGCCTCACCCACGTGTCTGTGTGCGTGTCTGTGGTGTGTCTATGGTGTGTCTGTGTGCGTGTGTCTGTGTGCGTGTCTGTGTGTGTGTGCGTGTCTGTCCTCGTGTCCGTGTGTATGCCTGTAGTGTGTGTGTGTCTGTGTGCGTGTCTGTGTGTGTGCCAGTGGTGTGTCTGTGTGTATGCCTGTGGTGTGTCTGTGTGTGTGTTTGTGTGTCTGTGTGCGTGTCTGTCCTCTTGTCCGTGTGTGTGCCTGTGGTGTGTCTGTGGTGTGTTTCTGTGTGTGTGTCTGTGTGCGTGTCTGTGTGTATGCCTGTGGTGTGTCTGTGTGTGTGTTTGTGTAGAGAGTAGAAACTCGCCTTCGTATTCGCCCGCGTGTATTCGTTCGAATGCGTCTGTGCGTGTGTTCTGTGTATGTACGTGTGTATGAGTGTAGGTGTGCGTTAGCCTTGTGTGTGTGTACGCGTGTAGTGGTTAGCGCTACGCCGCGCTACATACCCGGCGGCCCGAGTTTGATTCCCATTCACGGCCAACACCGGTGACGGTTATATGAACCGGTTCCGGGCCTCCTCTAGGTCGACTCAGCATCAAATGAGTACCTGGTGCGGTGTGTAAACATTGCCACTGGGGAGACAAAGGCGGCCGGGTGTGGTGTTGGCCACCCCCTCGTGTGCGGTGCCGACCTTCATAGGAGCTGCTCGCTAACAGCACTTGCCTCTACAGTCTGTTAAGGCTATAAGGGGTATATTTGTCTTTGTAGGTGTGTATGCATGCATGTATGTGCATGTATCTGTGTGTATGTATGTGTGTATTTAGGAATATGTGTATTTAGGTGTGTGTGTGTATGTATGTGTGTGTATGTGTGTTTGTATGTGTATGTGTGTAGGTATGTGTGTTTATGTGTGTGCATGTGTGTGTGTATGTGTGTAGGTATGTGTGTGTATGTGTGTAGGGATGTGTGTGTGTGTGTGTTTGTAAACTAAAACGAGAACCCGACCTCGTGAAGATATCGACACAATGATCACGGGAACGACGCATCCCATTATTCCTCTTCTCCCGAGTTCCACCGCACCCCCCGCCCTCCGCCCCTCCCGTCTCCCACCGAGATTCCTGGGGAATCATTCATCACAATCTCAATTATTGATCTCTGTTTGGGCGATTCTGCCGACACGCTGTACCTGTCTCAACGCACCAGCATCAAAGCGTCCCTCTCCTAACAGGACCACATCGTCTCTACTGAATGCCCTCGAATAGGCGCCCAGTGTTTGGGTGGCGATCAGCGGTCTTAGGGCTTTGCACGGTCGCGCTCAAGGACAAAGAATATATTGGGAGTATCACGGTCATTTTACGTTGAGTTGCCTGGATCAATTTATCCAGAGCGGCGGGACGCTGCTGCTGCTGCTGATGATGATGATGCAGATTCTCACTCCCTCTTCCAAATGTTACCTCGGCTCCACGTTGCCAGGAAGACGAGTCCGATTTTGAGTGAGACAACGGTGCCCGCAGAAGAGGAGCTGACAGAACTACTAGCGGTGCCCCGATTTCAATCGCCTCTTACCCCCACCGAGACGAGGTCCGATGGGGGGTGGGCGGGCGCTCGACTGTGGGGGAGCTCGGCTCAGCGGAAGTTCGACTCGGACACAAAACACCGCGTGCGCTTCACTCGCAGTTCGGATTCATCGGAATTTGTCAACGGGGGATTCCCGATGGCTTCTTGTGCGGTCTGGGCGAGCGGCGCGAGAGAGCACCGAGCACACCGTCCTGGTCACCCACAGGGGCTGTGACACTCGGCCTGGAGCCCAGGCCTCAGCGGCGGGTGGCTCAGCGAACCTGACACGGCCACTGTGAACTCGTGGTGGCCGTGGCAGGTCACGCAACCGAACTAACAAGTAGAGTCATTTTTAAAAATTCTAATTCGGTAAACAACAACAACTCAATATTGCAAGAGCCGCAATGCCACTGTGGTGACGAGGACGAGACGGTGGTGGAGGTCCTGAATAAATGACGTCACAAAGCAGTCTCTCAAGAGCCGCACGCGGCGCCGGAGCCGCCACCCAATGGGCGACGAGCTTCGCCAACTGAAACAGTCGCAACATCATAGCCCTCACTCTCTCAAGAGATCCCTCGCTCTTATCGCCTCTCGCTAGGATCCATCTCCCTCATTACTCCCCTCACTCTCTCCCACGCTCTCCCTCTTCCTCCTGCTTCCTCGTTCCCCCTCCCTCATTCCCTCTTTTTTTACGATCAGAGGAAACAAGAAGATGCTCGGTGTAGTCGGCACTTTGCTTCGTTCATCATTTCGTTTTCTTTAGTTTTATTTTAACGCTTTGCTTCATGTAACCTCCCCCCCCCCCCTTTTTAAATGAAAGATTTCACAAAATATTTCTCGTTCTCTACCCCCTTTCTCCCTACTCCATGTCTATGTTCCCCCTATGTTTTCTATGTAATATTTGTAATATTTTTAATATATCTTTTACGAGAAGTGCTGCATCTGCACCCAGCCCTTCTCGCAGTGCTACGGCCTCTGACGTGTAGCTCATCTCTGCTCTCTCTCCCTCTCTCTCCCTCCCCCTCATTCCCTCCCCTCAATATCTCGCCCTCTCTCTCCCCTCTCCCCGCCTTTCTCTCTCTCTGTAGTAGAATCCAATAATCGATAATGCGCGCGTAACGACGAATAGATCATTCATCGATCCGTTTAAGCTCACCTTGGAACTCTCCTAATATCGTGCGCTCTATCTGAATCTATTCATAGATCCTTCGGGCGTAATCGATTCGCACCCCTCCCCCACTAAATTCCGAGCAATGTGGGGGGGGGGGGTTCAGTGAATCGATAAGTCGATTTAAGTTGCGCCTCAATCGTGATTGCTCGTGGCCTGTTGGCGAGGCAGGCAAAGTGTCAGGTGATCATCTCTGCGCGTGAATCGCGATTCCAATCCCGATTATCTCCCTCTGTGTGTCTATGTGTGGGGTTTGAGTTTCCTTGCTCCGATTTCCTCCGACACGTTCAAATGCACGCACGCACTCATTTATTAGATATATAGAGAGAGAGGATCGCAGAGCTCGGGCAATGGTTGGTGAGCACTGGCTCTTTACTGCCCGGCTGCTGCTGCTGCTGATTCCTCTGCGAGTGTGAAAGAGATGCAATTTGCGTGGATATTTAAAACTGGTGCGTGGATGACGTCACCGCGCACATTTGCGTGATGACGTTAAGCCAGGTGCGTGTATCGCGCTGACGTCATCACGTCCCTTCCCAGTGCCAGTGTGAGGGACACGAAGGCGGAGCACCTGCAAGTGCTGGCGGAAAGCGCCCCTCGCCGACAGAGGGAGCTCCTGGGAGGTCCCTCTGTCCAGAGTTCCCTCTCCTCGACAGAGTTCACTCTCTAGAGTGAGAGAGTTGAACTCTCCTCTAGAGAGTTGAACTCTCCCCTAGAGAGTTCAACTCTCCTCTAGAGAGTTCAACTCTCTAGAGGAGAGTTCAACTCTCCTCTAGAGAGTTCAACTCTCCTCTAGAGAGTTCAACTCTCCTCTAGAGAGTTCAACTCTCTCGAGGTTCAACTCTCCTCTAGAGAGTTCAACTCTCCTCTAGAGAGTTCAACTCTCCTCTAGAGAGTTCAACTCTCCTCTAGAGAGTTCAACTCTCCTCTAGAGTTCAACTCTCCTCTAGAAAGTTCAACTCTCCTCTAGAGAGTTCAACTCTCCCCTAGAGAGTTCAACTCTCCTCTAGAGAGTTCAACTCTCCTCTAGAGAGTTCAACTCTCCCCTAGAGAGTTCAACATCTCCTCTAGAGAGTTCAACTCTCTCGAGGAGAGTTCAACTCTCCTCTAGAGAGTTCAACTCTCCTCTAGAGAGTTCAACTCTCCTCTAGAGAGTTCAACTCTCCTCTAGAGATGTCCCTCCTCCATTTCATGTACTTAGGGACGTGCTGCTGACCTGACTGTTGTTGTTGTTGTTGTCGTTGTTTCGGGGTCGTTGTTGTTGTTGTTGTTGAGATTTTGGTTTATTTTCTGCTGTGCTGGACGCGAGACGATGATGAATCGATTCCATGCGTTGAGTCGCGCGCGGTGCGATCGATTCTTTCCTGATTATGCAAACTGCTCGCGAGTGCGACCTGGGATCTTGCAGAACTAACGAGGCTGAACAAACGATACAGAACAAACGATACAAAACAATACTAACGATACAGAACAAAGGAGATGGAACAAAGGAGACGGAACAATTCAAACGAGACAGAACAATACAAACGAGACAGAACAATACAAACGAGACCAAACAATACTAACGAGACAGAACAATACTAACGATACAGAACAAAGAAAATGGAACAATGGAGACGGAACAATACAAACGAGACAGAACAAAGGAACAATCGAGACAGAACAATACAAACGAGACAGAACAATACAAACGAGACCAAACAATACTAACGAGACAGAACAATACTAACGATACAGAACAAAGAAAATGGAACAATGAAGACGGAACAATACAAACGAGACAGAACAAAGGAACAATCGAGACAGAACAATACAAACGAGACGGAACAAAGGAGATGGACCAAACGGGAGGGATATGTTCTATTCATGGGTCCAATGACGACTTCGTATTGTGAACTTTTACGGTTTGGGTGTGGGGGGAGGCTGGGGAGCGTGGGGGGAGGGATGTGGATGGGGTTGGGGTGTGTGGGGGGAGGGGTGTGGGGGGAGGCTGGGGGGCGTGGGGGGGGAGAGGCTTTCGAATCCCACGAATGATGTCACTATCCTGGATTCTCTCTTGGATCGAATCAGTGGAATGGCGAGACAGATGAGCAGACGCACAGTGCAGGGACCGTGTCCCTTACTCATCCCATCAGCCGAGCTTCCGGGAGTGGAAGGAAACTGTCAGAGCCACTGGCTCAACACGAGCACAACTCTGGACTGGGAATCGACGTTCAGTGTCTCATCAGCAGTGCCACGCGCGCTTCTTTTGAGGCCACTCCGAGGCGAAACCAACCCGCCATGAAGCCAGCGAGACCGCGCCTCGCCGTCTCTTCCTTCCTGCTGCCACATCCCACGCACCGCCTCCTCCTCGTTTTCTTCTGCCCACTGAGATGGGATGGAGGTGGGGGGGCTTGGGTGACGCCCCCCCCACATCCCCCTTCACCATCCACGACATCCAGGACTCGTCGCAATGTGCCTCGCCGCCGAGTCTCAACAATCTTTTTCAGGAGCGTCGTTCCCAGGTTTTGTCGCGGTACGTGGGGGTTGATGCTGCTGCTGAGTCATTAGCGGCGCACTTCGTCCGCATTTGTGGATGTTTGGCCACTACCGGTCCACATTGGGAGTGGCTGTTTGGGTTTCGCTCTGCGAGGAGGAAAGCGGAGAACCCGGAGGAAACCACCCGTGCAGGACGGGGGAGACTGTCCACACTGCACACGGAGAGTCGGGGATCGAACCCAGGTGCTTCTTGCTGTGGGCGCGAGTGTCACCACTGCCGCTCCACTCTCAACCACGCTCACCCCAGGGACCCTGATGTCATCGACCGTATGGCCTCATCGTCTACGGAGTTGACCGAATGACCCACAAGCAAACCCCCCCCCACCCCACCCACCCCACTCACTCATAACACCAACCCGACCCCAATCACCCCACCCCACCAACCCCACTCACTCACCCCACCCACCCCACTCACTCCACCCCACTCACCCCACCCACCCCACCCACCCCACCCCACTCATCCCACCCACCCCACCTACCCCACCTACCTACCCACCCACAACACCCACCCCACTCAGCCCACCTACTCACCCACCCCACTCATACCACTCACCCACCCCACCCCACTCATCCCACCCACCCCACCCCACCCCACCCCACTCATCCCACCAACCCCACCCACTCACCCCACTCATCCCACCCACCCCACCCACCCCACTCACCCCACCCCACTCATCTCACCCACCCCACTCACCCCAGCCACCCACCCCACTCCACTCACCCACCCCACCCACCTCACTCACCCACCCCACTCACCCCAGCCACCCACCCCACTCACCCACCCCACCCACCGCACTCATCCTTGAAACCAAAGTGAGGTCGCGACGTGAGCACTCGGGAGTGTCGCCTCGATCGCGGGCGGAGGACGCGAAGTGACGACCACGTCGGTCGTGACGCTATGAGTATTTATGTAAACACCACACACACAACACACATACATACACACATACTACATACACATATACTACATACACACACTACAGACATACTACACACACTACAAATACACACCACACACATGCTACACAAATACAAACACTACACACACACACTGCACACCCTACACGCACACACACTGCACACAATACACACTACACACACTACAAACAGACACTATACACACTACACACACACCCTACACAAACACACTACAAACACTACACACACACTACAAACACACACTACAAACACTACACACACTACACACACTACAAACACACTACAGACACTACACTACACACACTACACACACACTACACACACACTACACACACTACAAACACACACTATACACACTACACACACACTCTACACACACACACTACAAACACTACACACACTACACACATAAATACACACACTAAAAACACTACAGACACTACACTACACACACACTATACACACACACACTACAGACACTACACTACACACTACACGCACTACACTACACACACACACTACTTACACATACTACACACACTACTCATACACACTACACACATTACACACACTACACTACACACACTATACACACACATTACACACTACACACACATTACACACTACACACATACACTACACACACACTAAACACACACTAAACACACAAAGACAAAAGTCCCCCCTATAGCCTGGCGGGGCAAGTGCTCTTATCGAGCAGCTCCTATGAAGGCCGGCACGGCACAGGAGGGGGTGGGTGGCCGGCACCACCCCCGGCCGCCTTTGTCTCCCCAGTGACGATGTTTCCTACACATCGCTCCGTGAGCGGGAATCGGCACCGACACATGGACACACGCACTCATACACAGGAGGGTATATGCACGTGGAGGCATGAGAGTACGGGTTGTGTGTGTACGCGTGTGCATGTCTCTGTGTGTGTACGCGTGTGCATGTCTCTGTGTGTGTACGCGTGTGCATGTCTGTGTGTGTGTACGTGTCTCTGTGTACGTGTGTGCTTGTCTCTGTGTGTGTGTACGTGTGTGATTGTGTGTGTGTACGTTGATGTATGTGGGTAGCGATAGTGCAGCGGTTAGCGCGCTGTGCTATGAACCTGGCCACTCGAAGTCGATTCCCACTCATGGCCAACATCAGTGACGATTATCTGAACCGGTCCTGGGCCTCCCCTAGATCGACTCAGCCTCAAATGAGTACCTGGGGCAGTGCGTCAAAACATCGCCACTCGGGAGACAAAGGCGGCCATGCGTGGTGCTGGCCACCCACCTCGTGTGACGTTCCGGCCTTCATAGGTGCTCGCTAACAGCACTTGCCCCAACAGCTTATTAAGGCTATACGGGGGGTCTTTGTGTGATTGTGAGTGTGTGAGTGTGTGATTGTGTGTCTGCGTGTGAGTAAGTGTGTGTGTGAGTGAATGTGTGAGTATCTGCGTGTGTGCGTGAGTATCTGCGTGTGTGTGTGTCTGGGAATCTGCGTGTGTGAGTGCGTGTGTGTGTATCTGCGTGCGTGTGTATCTGCATGTGTGAGTGCGTGTATGAGTATGTGCGTGTGTGTATCTGCATGTGTGAGTGCGTGTGTGAGTGCGCGTGCGAGTATCTGCGTGTGTGAGCATCGCATCCTGTGCGAGTTACTGTCGACGCGGTTGCAAACTCGAGTCGAGTTGCGTCGCGTTGCGCTACCAAACCAATGAACGTCGCTGTGGGTGGGACCAGACCCCGTGTCCCAGTCCCAGCGACAAGTCGCCGCGTGGCCATACAAACCACAACAGCGCCCGAGAGGGCGCCACCAAAGCTTCACGCACCCTGACGACATTGCCGATCATGGCGATGTGTGCCGATGACGATGATGTTGTTTGCCGATGACGATGATGTTGTTTGCTGATGATGATGTTGTTTGCTGAAATACATCGGACTTTACACTCAGCTCTCCTCGCCTCGTCGTTGTGTCTCTATCTGTGTCTCTGTCTGCCTCTGCATGTGCCTCTGTCGGTCTGTCTCTTTCGGTCTCTGTCTCTGTTTGTCTGTCTCTGGATGTGTCTCTGTGTCTCTGTCGATCTCTGTATGTGTCTCGGCCTCGCTGTACGCTGCGTTGCACCACTATCCGAGTAGTTAACCTCGCATTCAAAACACCTTCAGAGGCAGGGTGAACATCTGACTCCCACGTATTTAATGAATGAAACGAGGTAAAACTGATGGATAAACACAACACAAAATACAGCATCTGTTAATACTTGCAATATCAATACAAAAAATGAACACTGCAGCATCATAACATTGTCTTAGATAATATGAATCTCAACAATAGGTCATGGATGGACCAGCCACCTACATTAGTAGTGAATAGCTATACCACAAGAAAATAAGCTGTGTTAAATAAGGTCACTTTATGTAATCACCATACTGCAGCCTAAATGTACAGTGCTGCATATAACACTGCTCTCAAGAATGCATTAAAGTTACATGGGGACAAGTCTGGCTCGACTTATCCAACTACATATAACATTCACAATAATGCAAGTGGCAGGCTTCGTTGTTATCTAGGCCCCATATTCATCGTAACAATTTAACAGCATTATAAAGGCATTTACAGCATTATAACGGCAATCCTAACATTATAACAGCATTCCCAGTGTTATAAGAACATATATGAACTTCCAGACAATGCTTCTTAAAGTCCCACAATGAACAGATGCACCCATCTTTACTGAGACGAGAATTGTGCCTCCATTTTGTACTCTGTGTAATGGCTGACAACCCCACCTGGCCTCATGACTTCGAGACCCTTAACTCGTAACTTCCTGGTCACGTGACCAAACTCAATACCATAATATCAGGAAGTTCCTGTGTAAACACACCCCCATATCTGCCGTGGGGCAGAACAGTATGTGTCTCTGTATGTGTCGTTGTGTCTCTGTCTGTGTCTCTGTGTCTGTACGTGTCTCTGTGTCTCTGTTGTTCTGTGTCTCTTTTGGTCTCTGTGTCTCTGTTTGTCTGTCAGTCTCTGGACGTGTCTCTGTGTCCCTTTCGATCTCTGTCGATCTCTGTATGTATCTCTGTCTGTGTCTATACGTGTCGTTGTGTGTCTGTCTCTGTACGTGTCTCTGTCGAACTCTGTCTCTGTCGATCTCTGTACATGTCTCTGTGTGTTTGTCGATCTCTGTCTGTGTCTGTCTCTGTACGTGTCTCTGTGTCTCTTTCGATCTCTGTCACTGTGTGTGTCTGTGTGGCAAGGGAAAGGGTGATGGCAAGAAGGACCTGGGTTCGATTCCCGACATGGGCACCTGCTCTGGGTTTGTTGACAGTGTTGCTGTGTGTTGCGTGCTTGAGTGGGGAGCGGTCGTGTAGCGGTTGGCGCACTGTGCTATGAACACGATGAGTTTGATTCTCGCGCACGGCCAACGCCGGTGACGATTATATAAACTGGTCCCGAGCCTCCCCTAGATCGACTTGGCCTCAAATGAGTACCCGGTGCGGCGTATGAACATCGCCACTGGGGGGACACAGGCGGTATGGTGTACCATGGTCTCAACTTCATGTGCCTTGCCAGCCTTCAATAGATGCTCGCTAACAGCCTTTGCCCACAACAGTCTGTTAAGGCTACACGGGGGATTGTTGTCTTTCTGAGAGTGTGTGCATATCTGTCCCTGTGTCTCTCTGTGCAAGTTTTGTAAGAGGGATCTTATCTTATCTCTATAAAGCGCCTTATCCAAAGGCGCTTTACAATAATTATAAGATTGTACGTAAGATGATAGTGGTTGAATAAAGGGTCGGGTTGTGATTAAAAGTGGTGGTGTATTTAAGAGAACAAGCGACAGAGGTTAAGGAGGAGTTGGGGTCTTGATAGGGGTAGTGATAGGGGTAATAATAGGGGTTGGGATAGTGATAGGGGTAGTGATAGGGGAAGTGATGGTTGGTAGTGATAGGGGTAGTTACAGGGGTTGGAGTAGTGATAGCGATAGGGGTAGAGATAGGGTAGTGATAGGGGTCGTGGTGGGGGTCGTGATAGGGGTAGTGACAGGGTTACTAATGGGGGTAGTGATGGGGTTAGTTGTAGGGGTAGTGATTGGGGTTGGGTAGTGATAGGGGTAGTGATAGGGGTAGTGATGTTTGGTAGTGATATGGGTAGTGACTGGGGTAGTGATAGTTCTAAGGGTTGGGGCACTAGAAGTGTCGAGCGAGGGGTGTTTTTTCGATTAGAAGGGGGTGATGATGATGAAGAAGACCGACACAACACCAAAGTTGAGGGAAAAATTGGAGAGGGAGACGAGGGGTAGGGAAGGATAAGGGGGAGGAGTGGAGGTAAAAGGGAAGTAAGGTTGGGTTACAAGGATGCGGAGGTAGCGTGGGCTTTGGATAGGATGGAGCGGGATTCAGATGATGATGCGGGAGAGACTTTTGACTTTCAAACCACTTTTATTGCCGCCAGCAGCAACAGCACTGGAGGCGATTCCGATATGAAATACACAAAGTCACCAGCAAACAAATGAAAATAAACGCTATAAATCCACACGCTGTGGCGCTAAATGCACCGAGCACAACAGGAAACAAAAGTCACGTGGTGGTGGTCATCGCGGACGCCACGGTGACGAGCGAGCGCTTCAGAAAGTGAACACGAGGGTGCTGTTCACGCTGGTACAGAGGGCTTTTCCGGCCCCCCAGTGTTCGAAGAAGACGATTAGGAGAGAGAGCCACGTGCTCGAGTTGCTAGACACGTTTGGTCGTATCGCGATGTCTGTAACGTGAAGGATTAATATTCGGCCGAATAAATTCATAAACAAATACACAAACTGTAATTTAAAATGATTTTACATATCTTGTTTATAACAGTCACGCACCCTGGTCAATCAGAGCAGAGCATGTGCAGGGTCATGCTGTGAGTGGTGCAGTTGGCACGCACGATTCAGAATCGATGTTTGGGTGAGGCCATGTGTATCTCTCTAAGCGAGCTCAAGCCTTCTGCAAATCATGTGACTTCCGTGTGGCCACTCCCACTCTGAATCACTGCCCGCTGTGGAAACAGACGCCACTCCGTGCAGTGCACTTACATCTCTCTCCCTCTATTCCCTCTCATCTTGAGCTGTGTCCTTCTCTTTGTCCGCCTTGGGGTCTTCCGTCCCGCCACCCCTTCCCTGGTCACCTCGCCCCCCCCCCCCCCCCACTCGTGTGCCCAACATGCGACTGACTCTGCTTCCCTACTCGTGTTGTGGTGCTGCGGTACACCGCTCTGTGACGTCAGCTTGTGACTCACTGCACCAGCGTTCTCCACTCATTTTCAGAGGGGGGCCACTTTCGCCAATAGGACATCATCATTGTGAGGGCCACAACACCGACCTGCATGGAAGTGTCTTTACATGTCCTGTATTGTCTGGGGGTGCCGCACATCAGGGGCTGCACTAAAGGCCACCAGGGTTCGCCAGTGGCCCGCGGGGCCTTGCAATGAACCACACGGTGCTCGTTCACTCGTGGAGAGAACGAGAGAGAGAAAGAGGACGACTCAGGGGTGCCTGGAGGAGCAAGAGGAACCACGTGATCTGGCCATGTGTGCATTGCAAGCCCTTTCTCCATTAGTTTCGCACAACACACGAGAATGCGTCAAAAGCACTCAGTCGATTGTGCATCCTGCAAAAATAAAACCGTTAGGAGCTCCTGAAGAACATTATCGTGCTCTTCTTGTTATAGGTCACCATGAAAATAAATTTGAGCGAATGTGACCGACTCAGAGGAAAGAAAAAAAGAACATCAGCAGTTCCTTCTTCAGGATCTGATGATGGCGTTTTCATAACGTGCAAAGGCTGAGCGTTGTGTGCACCTGTTTCCGTGATGTTGTTTGGAACTTATGAGGGGAGGGTGGTTTCTGTCCGGCCGGCACTGAGTTGTCACGGCGATAACATTTTCTCGCCATTAATCATATTTTATTGAAGTCCCTCCACCACGTGACATGGCCAAACAAATCGAATTGTCACGTCGTGCACGAGCGTTCAACGCGCCGACTATCGTCGTTTCAACTCACTCAGCGGTGAGTTGACGATGCAACACACTGGTCAGTAACACTAGAAAAATGGTCCTTATTGTGCTGTGAAGAAGGGGAATTACCCGAAACGTCGTATATTATATTCGTTTTCCTATTCATGGCCACAGTGTTATTGACGATTTGCTTAGCAGCAGCAACATCGCCAAAGAAAAGCAATGGAGCAATTGGATCCACAGTGCAACAATCACTGGCTGTGAAATCCTCCTGCCACGTGTCGAGAGTGCGCACGTGATTTGCACGTAGCGTGACGTCATGTGCGCGTCACAACGCCGCCATTAGCACGTGCTCCGAGACCAGGGACGTGAAGGGGGGAGAGAGAGAGAGGGAGGCGAGGGGACGTGCAAGAGAGGGCAGTGAGGTTGGTGAAGGAGCGGTCTGCATTAGGAAAGGGAATGCGTGGGACTAGGACTGGACTCCACTCAGGTTCCGGAATTAACATTGTTTATGCCAAATAGGGCCCTTAATCAATCATAAGATATATATTGCCTCTGGCAATACTAATAGTATATGAGCTCTCGGGGTCCTAATGGGGTTGGGTGGGTGTGCAGGAGAAAGGGGGGTGATCACCCCCATTTTGGGGGCAAAAATTTTGCGATATCTGGGAGACAGCTTGATAGCACGGTTGCACAAATAAATACCTGTATGAATGTATTTATACATGTGTAGTGGCGTAACGTGCGGGGTTTGCAAACAGCGGGTGCATTTGAGGGCAAGCAGGTGCAAGCGTGAAGACATGGAGTAGCTGCCAGAGAGGCACCAGCAATTAGGGGGAGAAGCAGTAATTAACTGGGTGCATTTGGGGACAGGCAGGTGCGAACGTGGGAACACGGAGTAGATGCTGGAGAGGCAGGAGATGATAAGAGAGAGAGAGCACGTGCAGGAGGCGCCGCTGAGGCGCCAGCTTAATGGGGGGTAACTGAGGACCCTTAATGAGGAGGGGGATATAAGGATGTGTGCGGAGCAAAATGGAGTTGTTGGTTGGAGCTGAAGGAACGAAGAGAACAAAAGCCGGAGAGAAGAAGCCTGGGACCTCTCCCTCTACACCTCGTCCTCCCCAGCGGTGTTGGCGTATCCCCCGCTGGGGGCAAGGACGAGGTGGAGGTGTGAGAAAAGAGTGACAGGCTAGTAGAATATTAAGTGACAGACGAACAGAGTATGAAATGACAGGCTCGTGGAGTATAGAGTGACAGGCTAGCGAAGTATAGAGTGACAGGCAAGCAAAATATAGAGAGAGGGAGTTGGAGCAAGGGTGCGTTGTATTAATGTGAGGAGCATCCAGACGGGATGCGAAGTAATACAGTTACACAGGAGAAAAGCTAAAAGTGTCCGTGTGAATACACCACTACATTTGGTGTCAAAGTGGTCAAAAACCTACGTTGCCGTCATGTCAAGGAAGGCAGCTAAGAAAAGGGAACTTACCCGTCGACTTCTCCGATGACGAAAACGACGGAGGCATCGTTCTCGCCACAGCCCCTGATGCTGCGGATTAGCTGGCGGGCCCAGAGGACCTGCTGCCGTCGGCGCAAAAGGGAAAGGGTGGTGCGAGCCCGGTCCGCCTGCCACCGAAGGGTTGGCGGGACGTCACTGCCCATCTGGAGAGGACGCTGTCGGTGGTTACTTACCTGTTCAACATACTGACGACGGCAACCCAGGCGACGACTTCAGCGGTGACACTGGCAGATACGCCGATTCTTCCCGCCACTTCAACAATGGCGATCGCGCAGGAAGCTGCCGCAATTCCGCGAGTGGAAGCGGCTCCCGCCATTTCAGTGACCACGCCAGATTCGCCGATTGCATTTGGTCCATACTTTTTCCACAGCTGGGTGCAACTGGACGGCGTTCCGCCATCGCTTCGAGGCGGCATATCATTCGGTGGACTGGTCTGCAGACGAAGCATTACGGGCCTTGCCGACAGCCCTCATTGGCCACCTTCTACTCCATCCCCTTGGCCGATCGTTCTTCATTCACCAACGCCTGCTCCACGATGGCAGCGATCTTCGACCCACCATCGAACATCCATAGAAGATTCCTGCTCAGAAAACGTGGGGGGGGGGGGACACGGAGAAGGCCCTGGCGTTCCACAGCGCTTTCTTGGCCCTCGGACAAGCGGCTTACTCCTCCATGGATCGAGCAGTCCTTGACTCATTCGCTCTGGAGTGGCTCTTGACACTGGCAAGGGAGCTGGGTGTTGTCCTCGCCATCACCGACGATGATGACCTCACGTCCCTCCAAATTTCTCGAAATATACAAGTTCACCTGAGCCTCAGAGGCAGGCCTGAAGCAATGGCATGCACTGATGATTCCAACGACAGCAGTTCAGCGTACGCATCCTGGTCTCAAGATTGATGGCACAAAGAAATGCGAGGAGGCCGGCCGCCAGTCGAGTAGACACCAAGGAGTGGGCCGCCGACTGGGCCCTCTTCGAGGGCATGCTTTAACTGTGGTCAGACGAGACACATCGCCAGAAATTGTCATCTGCGCTTTGGTGGTTCACCCAGGCCCCCTTCGATCTCCAGCGCCAGCACTTTCTCGTCCCAAGGACCACAGGTGAGTCGCGATGCACCATACACACGGCCGTTTCCCTCCCATCACTCATCCACAGCGCACCTCGCCTTCGTTCACCCGGTTACTGTTCATCCCGTCGCATCGGAAGCTCGACGTATTGGTTAGTTGGCTATGGGTCCGCGAGACAGCAATAGGTGTGCGTTGGTCTATCGAGTGGTCAGTGCTGCGTCGGATGTAATGGGCCTTATCCAGGGGGTGCAGGTCTGGGTGTTGATCGATACAGATGCCTCAGCCACCCTCGGCGAATTTGGGTAGTTTGGGGATAGTCTGTCGCATGATAGCAATGGTGCAATTGGAGAAGTGGTAATGGACAAGGCTGTGTTGATTTCTAAAACTCTGGTAGTGCCCTGCTTGTTGGGCCCAGATTTCTTATGCAGGATGCCCCTCAAAATAATTGTAGACCAAGGGTGTATTGAGATGTCATCGGGGCAGTGCCTGCATTTTTTGAAATTCCCCACAACATAAACATCAGTTAATGCGGTTGTGCAGGCTATGGTTAGCCAGACAGTGCACGTCCCGCCAGCCACGCAGATGCTTGTGCCATTGCGGTTGCATAAGAGCGTGGCCCTGCTAAATCTGGAGGGGATCCTCTTGACCCCCTCTAACGTGGTACCACGAACACCCTCCTTGGTGGGGGCACTGACTGTCATGCCAGCAAACTGCGATCCCTTCCTCCAAGTGGTTAATGCGGGCCATACACCGGTAGTTATCCAAGCAGGCACTGTGTTGGCACACGCGACGGCGGCCCCATGCACGGAGCAAATGGCATGCATGTCTGGGGTTGTGGGGACTATCTCGCCTGCTAGCGACGTCGAACCCGCGTGGATGCAGAGGTTGTGTCGGGAAAACAAGGATTTATCGACAGAGCAGCGAGCGTCAATTTGGCAACTTTGGCACGAATTCCTGGACGTTTTAGCAATGGTAAATACGACATAGGCCAGACCACCCTGTTGCAGCACCATATTGATATGGGGAACTTGCCTAATCATTCAATTACATTCTCACAGAATGAGCCCCCACGAAAAGGAATGTATTCGTCAGACTGTGGAGGAGATGTTGGCTGCAGACATTGTGTCTCCCTCCACCTACCCATGGGGGGCGCCTATTGTATTGGTTAAAAAATGTGACGGCTCCTTGCGATTTTGCGTTGACTTCCGAAAACTCAACAAAATTTATGTAGCGGACGCATACCCGCTTCCTCGCATGGACGATTCCTTAGATGCTCTGTCTGGTGCACACTTCTTTTCAACCTTCGATTTGCTGTCACGATTTTAGCAACTGCCCTTAGACGCAGAATATAAACTTATAACGACTTTCCGAACACCACAGGGATTGTTCCATTTAGATTGTCTCCCGATGAGACTTCACTCCATGCTGGCACCTTTCAGCGCCTCATGGAATTGGTTCTATCTGGTTTGCAATGGGAATCGTGCCTTATTTATCTAGATGACATCATTGTCTTCGGTCGCACTTTCGACGAGCACTTGAAGCGGGCTGCACTCTGTTTTCTCTCAAGTGCGTGATGCAAACTTGAAATTTAGGCCATAAAAATGCCATTTGTTGCAAACTTCGGTCAAATAATTGGGCCATGTTGTCAGCGCGTCAGGGGTCACTACCGACCCGGATAAGACGGCCTGCGTGCGCACGTGGCCGACCCATAAATTGGTGACGGAGGTCCGCAGCTTTGTGGGGTTCGCCTCGTACTATCGCAGGTTTGTAAAAGATTTTGCGGCAATTGCAAACCATTCCATGCTCTAACAGCCAAGGGACAGAGATTTAATTGGGACAAGGTGGAAAATAATTATTTTGCAGCGCTTCGGGACGCTCTGGCCAGTGTGCCACCACTCAATTATCGATATTTCACCAAACCTTTTATCCTGGACACTAACACCAGTGATACGGGCATAGGCGCTGTCTTGTCCCAGGTCGTCGACGGACTAGAGAGAATCGTGGCATACGGCAGCCGCATTTTGTCTCCCGCTGAGCAGTGGTATTGTATCACACGCAGGGAGCTGCTTGCCATGGTCCATTTCATACCGTTGTACCTCCCTTACTTGTACCGACCACGCAGCACTCCAATATTCCCTGCGTGTGGAACAACCCTCCGGCCAAATGGTCCATTGGATTGAAATCCTCCAGGGATTCTCCTTTACAGTACTGCATAGGAAAGGGTCGCGCCATGTGAATGCGGATACGCTGTCCCGGCTGCCGTACGTGATGGGCTCAGCTCGCTGTGGACTGCTGCTGCAAAAATCACCCGAGATGGTCGCTACAAGCACCGGCCGACCGCATATTAGGCCTGAACCACAGCGAGTGGGGACGGCTCCAGGTTGAGGATGCCTCCCTGCTGAATTTGAGGCGCCGAGCCTCCCGACAACTGAGTGCTGCAGGGCACCCTTTTCTGCAGCTCAGTGAGGGGCTCCTCCTACGATGGGATGTAGAGCTTCACCGGTTTTGTCTAGTGGTGCCCACGAGCCTACGAGGCAGACTTACGCACGCGGTGCACGAAAAATTGATACATTTGCGTGTCAAGAAAACACTGTCGACCTTAAAGATGGATTTATATTGGCCAGAGATGGACAACGATGTGAAGTCGCAACCGCACAGGGTGCCGCTGCAATCCCTAACAGTGTCTTGTGTAAATGAATTGGTGCCATTGGACATTTTTGGACCATTTCCCAAAATGTCCAATATTTGTGACCTCTCTATAATCCAAAGAGGTCACAAATATTTGCTAGTCGAAGTTGAGTATTTCACCCCATTGGCCAGTGGCGTGGCCTTTGTCTAACCAATCGGCAGCATCCATAACTGAGGCCTTTCTGCAGGGGTATGTGTTTGATAAAGGTGCCCCAGAAATCTGCTCACTGATGAGGGTAAAAAATGTTCCTTCAAGCTAGTGAAGGAGGTGTGTGACTCCCTAGGCACTAAAAGGATTCGGACTTCCCCCTACCACGCACAAACGGATGGAATGCTTGAGCGATTACACTGGACCTTGACATCCATGTTGCACATCCCGGACGTCCTTGCTGTCTAAAGACTGCCCCCCACGCCTTGACAAGGTTTTCACCCTTTTAATCAATGTATGGTAGGGAACCCGAAACCCCCACGTTGGTACAATTGAGCGTGCGTCCACTGGGCAAGGCATTCACTGTGCCGGTTCCCATGCAGGTGACCCTCGGTCGGTTGAGGGAGGCTCTAGAGGCCGCCATAAATAACTCGGCCCAGCGGCAGACGGCCAACGAACGGCCGCGAGGTACACAACCGCCACGTGACCCATGGCGGGTAGGAGACAGGCCATGGCTTCAGGTGCCCGTGGGCATGTCGCCCAAGCTGCATCGCCCGTGCCAAGGTCCCGTTGAGGCCGTAGACGTCCGACGACCCCAGCGTGTGATCGCGTTCAAGTCGGGTGACGTCATTGGTTCTTACACCCATCGCGCCTCAAAAGATTTGTACCACCACATCTCGATGCGTCATCTCCCATCCCGAAATGGCCTGTGTTGGATGCGTCTGGCGAGCTGGTCACACCGCCCCAAGCGGATGCGCGTCGGGAGTATTGTCCCCTTCCGCCCACAAGATCTCAACGACTGACGCCCCAGGACAAGCCAAACGGGCCACCGCCTGAGTCCGGGCCGGGGGACCCACCGCGAGCACGTCGCTCATCATTCAAAGGACGTGCACAGGTAGGGGCCGGCCATGGGAACCCGCTCCCAGAGGGTTACTTTCCACCTGAGAGTTACGACAGTTATGTTGCCACGTGACTCGCCGTCAGTACACCGTTCGTCATGGAAGGGACATCGCTCCTCGTCCAATTCTGGCCCTTCTCCTCCTCCGGCCGTGCTGGATCTGGTTTGCGGGGACGGGCCGGCTGCAGGAACCTGCTCCCGGAGAATTACGTTCCGTTGAAGAATGTGGGATCGATGGCGCCACGGACCGCTGCGCCATTCTATTCTTGGTTTTTTATATGTTGTTTTTTCTCTTCTCATGATTCTTGTTGTTACCTGTGTCACTGAGTCGCGCGTTCCTTGTGTTGTATATAAGGTCAGCCGGGACGGCTGGGTTTTTCATCACGGGGAGGGGGGGGTGATGTAGTAACGCAAGGGGTTTGCAAACAGTGGGTGCATTTGAGGGCAAGCAGGTGCAAGCGTTAAGACATGGAGTAGCCGCCAGATAGGTGCCAGCGATTAGGGGTAGAAGCTGTAATTAACCGGGTGCATTTGGGGACAAGTAGGTGCGAGCGTGGGAACACGGATTAGACGCCGTAGAGGTGGGAGATGGAGATGATGAGAGAGAGCATGAGGAGCCGCCGCTGAGGCACCAGATTAATGTGGGGTAACTGAGGACTCTTAATGAGGGGGATATAAGGGTGTGTGCGGAGCAACACGGGGTTGTTGGTTAGAGCTAAAGGAACGAAGAGGACAAGAGCCAGGGAGAAGAAGCCTGGGATCTCGCCCTCTAAACCTCATCCTCACCAGCGGTGTTGGCTGATCCCCTGCTGGGGGCAAGGACGAGGTGGAGGTGTGAGAAAAGACTGACAGGCTAGTGGAGTATTAAGTGACAGGCTAGCGGAGTATAGAGAGAGTTCGGAGCAAGGGTGCGTTGTGTTAAGGTGATGAGCATACATAAATGATGCGAAGTAATAAAGTGACACAGGAGAAAATCGAAAAAGTGTCCATGGGAATACACCACTACACATTTATTTCGCGATGGAGAGATGTCGCTATGGAAAGATGTTGCGATGTCGTGATGGAGAAATGTCGCGATAGAGAGATGTTAAAATGGAAAGATGCCATGATAGAGAGATGTAGCAATGGAAAGATGTCGCTATGGAGAGATGTCATGATGGAGAGATTTCGCTATGGAGTGATGTGGATATTGAGAGATGTCATGTTGGAGAGATATCGCCTTGGAAAGATGTCATGATGGAGACATGTCACTATGGAAATATGTCGCTATTGGGGGGATGTCCTGATGGAGAAATGTCACGATTGAGATATGTTATGAAGGAGCAATGTCATGATGGAGATATGTCACGATGGAGAGCTCTCATAATGGACATATTTCATGATGGAGAGATGTCGCTATGGAGCGATGTGGTTATGGAGAGATATGATGATGGAGAGTTGTCGCGATGGAGAGATGTCATGATGGAGAGATATCGCAATGGAGAGATGTCATTATGGATAGATGTCGCAATGGATTGATGTCATAATGGAAAGGTATCATGATGGAGAGATGTCGTTATAGAAAAATGTCACTATGGAGAGATGTCATGATGGAGAGATTTTGTGATGGAGAGATGTCGCAATGGAGATGTGTCATGATGGAGAGGTATCATGATGGAGAGATGTAATGATGAAGAGATGTCGCGATGGAGAGATGTCTCGGCATAGATGAGGCAGCAGCATCATGACCATGTGAGTTCGCGCGAGGAATGTCGAATCACAACCCACGTGGCAGCGACTCTCAATCACCGTCGTGAATCTGCCATCCGCTGTAAATCCTCGTCCTTTATAAGCGAAGCACACGCGGCTCTCATAAACACACACGCACACTTACAAGACACACGCACGGACGCACACCCGCCAGACTTACACATGACTCCCTCTGTCTCTCTCATAGAAACGCTCATACACAACAGAGGCCAGCACGCACACACATACACACGTACATACACACAAGAGTCACACATACACACGTAATCACACGCATATAGACAGACACATGCACACACACATACATAAGTACAACCAGAGAAAAAAATACGACTCGCATACAAATGTACATACACACAACTCGCATACGTATATACACTTCAAAGACAACGTGGTTCAATATCGCCTTCAACAGACTGTTGATGCAACTGCTCTAAGCGAGCATATATGAAGGCCGGCACGGCACATCAGCGGGTGGGTGGCAAGCACCACGCCCGGCCGTGTTTGTCTCCCCAGGGGCGATGTTTACGCAGCACACCACACATACTTAAACAAACACAGCCAAGTGAGCACAATTCACTCGGAGGCACGGATCTCAGACACATCTTACAGACGCTCGACACGTGTGTTAGCACACAAAGCCACGTGCTCACTCATCATAGACACGTGGAGACAAGTGCTGCACACACACACACTCACACACAAAGACAAATATCCCCCCTATAGCCTTAACAGGCTGTTGAGACAAGTGCTGTGAGCGAGCACCTATGAAGGCCGGCACGGCACGCGAGGTGATGGGTGCCTAGCACCACGTCCGACCGCCTTTGTATCCCCCGGGGCGATGTTTACACACCGCACCAGCTTTTCAATCGAGGGGGTGACCCACAACCGGTTTAGATAATTATCGTCATTGGTGTTGGCCGTGAGCGGGAATCGAACTCAGGTCGTTGGATTCGTAGTGCAGGATGCTTACCACTGCGCCACCAATTCCAACACACACATATGAACACAAAACAACCGCGATTCGCCACTAAGTGGCGGTGCCATTACCACTGCGCTTGTGCCAGGCCAGGTGCACTCTGAAGCCACGTGAAGTATCGAAGGCTCGCTGGCAGGAATTCACGGAACCGACCCATCCGCTGTGCCCCTTACTGTGCTGGATTTTAGTCGCCCGGCGCTCCGCTCGTTGCCCTGCTCAGCAGCGTCCTTGACAGCTCCACATCCTCCTGTACCACATCAAACCAACTCTTTTACAGCCCGTGCCGTGCCCGTTTAGCCCCCTCGATCCGACAAACAGAAGCTGTTTGAGCACGCGGTGGTTGGGAAATGCGGGCTACATAACCCAGCAATGCAGCCCTGCCCACTGAATGGAGTCACTGATCGGACTGTATCCAGATATTTCAAGGATTTGTGAGCTCCTCACACAAACCAGTCTCGTTAAACCTAGGATGGATCGTAGGCAGGTCCACGTTTCGCAAGCATGAAGCAAATAAGGCATGACGCTTACCAAGAAGACCCGAAGCTTTGTGTTGAGCGACAGACCAGGTAGCTTCCACGCAGCGTTATGCAGCCAATGAAAATATAATGCCGCCCGACTGATTCGGAGTGAAACCTCTGCGCAAAATACCCAGGCAGGTGCTTAGTTTTGTTCGGGCTGATGGGAAGGCCCAACCTCTTATTGGCACCGCTCCAGGTTCAGCAGCAGCGCCTCCAACTCCTTCTCTAAGTGAGCAGCAATTACCAGATCATCAGCATACATAACATGGTTGACCATTAGGGAGCCATCCCTCGACCGCATCTGGTCATCGATCAGCCTCCACCTGTATCTGCACCAGATTTAAATTCCTCTGGTACAGTCATGCCTTGTCGAACTACGTTGTCGATTATTATGTTAAATAATGTGGAAGCCAGATGACATCCCTGTCGCACCCCGAGGAGAAGAGGGAATGGCTCTGACACCCGGCCCCGTAGGTTTATCCGGGCCTGCCCACCATCATGAAGGCCTTTAATAATTATGACCAGATGGTCAGGGACCCCAAAAAGCATGAAAACTAGTCCAGAGCCCAGGCCTATTGATGGTACCATAGACGTTGACCAGGTCAATAAAGCAGAGATGTAGGCCCTGTTGAAGTTCTCTTCACCTCTGCTGTAGCATACAAACAATATGGTCAGGTTAACACGTAGGCTTTCGCAACCAATATCATGCACAATACAGGTTTTTTTTGGGTTAGATCGCGTAAATATATATGTGTGTCGTTAAACCTGCCATCACTCGACACAGCCAATTAGTAAGGTTTGACACAGAAAATGCCAATTCGTTACTAGTACAGCACACCAGTGTGTTGGAGAGCCAGTCCAGTAATTACAACGAGCTTTAGCAGGCGACAGGCAGCTGTGGCGGGTTTAACGACACATTTATATATTTACGAAATCTAATCCGAAAACCCTGTATTATGAAAGAATATGGTGTCTGTGCAGGACCCACCCCGGCCTGAAACCACATCGGGGCTATGCAAAGCCTCTCCTCAGTGTGCCCGAGATTCCCCTTCTTCAAGAAGGGGACCATCAGGGGATCCTTCTAATGCTGCGGAACCTGTCCAGAGGTTCAGACTGTTATTATGATGTCAGAGCAAGGCCGTAGCCATGGAGTCAACATTGGGGGGGGGGGACCAAATCTTCCAGGGGGTCTGGGGGTCTCTCCCCAGAAAAAAATCTGCCACACTTCCTCTTGCTCATGATTACATTCACTGTGAATGAAAGCTGACTGTAATAAAACTGCTTGCAATTTATCTTCTTGGTTCTTTCGGTAAAGTCACGTAGAAGGGAAGTAATAAAATAATAAAAATAAAACATAATAAAACAATTCTCACGACGTTTCGGCCACAACGCAAGCAGCCGTCCTCAGGTGAAAACCAGGTCCGTCGAGGCGACGGACCTGGTTTTCAGACTCTGTCGCCTCGACGGACCTGGTTTTCACCTGAGGACGGCTGCTTGCGTTGTGGCCGAAACGTCGTGAGAATTGTTTTATTATGTTTTATTTTTATTATTTTATTACTTCCCTTCTACGTGACTTTACCGAAAGAACCAAGAAGATGAATCCCTGCAGTCACGAAAGCTTTAAATCGAAATGCTTGCAATTTAATCAATGCAACACTAATAATGCTATTTATCATAAGCAAGTACATCTATACACTATACTATACGAATATGCAATGAATGAAAGCTACTACAAATATGACAAATGCAGCACAACATAAATGATTGACACTTTACTCAGACTGCACGTGGGTTTTCTGACAAATATAACGTAGTAAAGACATTCACGTTAGTTCAATACGCCCGTGAGCGCCATTGTTGGTCGCTGGGTGAATGTGTGGCTAATTCACTTTCCAAGTAACTTTCCAAATGGTTGATTGATTAGCAATCGCAAATTGGCCCGTTTTCACCAAAAACGTTTGTTTCCACTCATATTATATTCTAGTTTTCCACATTTTAATACATTTGAAAGTGATGAAATGGAGAGACAGGACAGTGTGTGACATTGATTGTACCTACCCACAGCAGTCGAGCAACAGCTTCTGCTGCGGCAGCCCCAACAGTCTGGAACGCTATCCTTCTGCACATTCGCAGCATCGCTTCAATCGCCTCCTTCAAGAGACACTTAAAAACTCACCTCTATAGCCACGTGCTTTCGAGCGACTCACTCTGAGCTTGGCTCCGCGCCTCTGAGTTGCGGCCGTTACGTCCGCAAATTTGCGCGCGTTATAAATGGCATTATTATTATTATTGACACAACTTGGACAAACCACATGCAGAACTGCAGTACACCGTAATACTAGTCCCAGTAGTAATAATAAAGAGTTATATGATAATGATGACATTTGCTAATTATTATTTCGGACGGCAGAGCGTGGTTGCCTGTCGTAGCATAGAAATTTTTATTTTTCTATTTTTAATATCAACATATTGGGGGGGACATTTTGAGCAAATTTGAATGTTGGGGGGATATGCCCCCCCCCAATATATATCATAATGACGGCCTTGTGTCAGAGGGCAGTCTGCACAGAAACACCGCCCTCCCTCAGCAGTTTGCTTAAGAGGTCATCTCTACCTGGCACTTTTCCTGGTCTCAGACTCTGAAAAGCTATTTGTACTTTCTCAACAGATGGCATATCAGTCAGTCATTCATAGGGGGCGGTTACTTCCTACAATGTCTGAGGCACTGCAGCCCTAGCAAGGTCATCCCCATGTTGCTCTATGATGTTGTCTGGGCCGAGGGATTTCCCCTTCCCCAAGACCTCACAGAAATGTTTAGCAAACCTGCAGACCAGTTTCTGGGGGTCAGAGATGGGATTACCGTTCTTTCCCTTAAATATGGTAATACGTGTGGTACAGAGAGTGACTGTTGATGAAATTAAAGACTGATTTGTGATCGTGGGCTACTGAAGCAGACTCCATCTTCTCGGCAACTCGCGACCACCACCCATCCTTGCAGTACTGCACGGCTCTCCGAACCTCCAAGCGAAGGCTGCGATAAGCCTCCTCATTCTCGGACGTGGGATGCTGTAGACAGTGGAAGTGAGCCTGTCACTTTCTCTCAGGCAGCCGGAACACCTCTGTCAGCCAACATCTCTGGGGGGGGGGGGGTCTGAACTGCGCACCCAATGCAGCCAACCCCAGCTGCAAGGAATGGTTAGATTCTCGCTTGCAACTTTCATCAGCGAGCCAAGATCGGGCTACTGAGGGGTTTAATGTGGCCCAAATGGACACCCACCACCGCAGTGGAAGAATGGCAGGTGCATCCCTTACAGATGACAAGCCGATGTTCAGTGGGCAGATCAGCTCCACGGCAGGTCCTGGAGTAATGGGCGAGCATCCTCTGTTCCGTCACTATATAGTCCAACGTATCTTCTTGCGTGGATCCGGAGTGCATCCATGATGTTGTGTGGATGCGCCGATGCCGTAACAGCGTGTCGGTATTCACGAGCCCGTGGACGCACACACACACTTACTCACACTCACGATAATACGGACAAACACAAACACACACTCGCGCTCACACGCACACAAGCACAGGCACGATCATGAATGTCTCTCTTTAGCATCGACGGAGCACGGGCTGTTGGAATGCTCTACACTCGACAACGCACACACACACTCACTCATAGCCCTACACAAGCACACACACTGGCACGCACTCAGTTCGCTTGAACAGACTGCAGGGGCAAGTGCCGTTAGCGAATTGCACCTAAAAAAAGGGCGGCACGACACGCCAGGGGTTGGGTGGCCAGCACCACCCCGGGCCGCCTTTGTCTCCCTAGTGGCGATGTTTACACACCGCACTAGGTACTCACTTGAGGTTGAGTCGACCTAGGAGAGGTCCAGGACCGGTTAAGATAATTGTCATTGGTGTTGGCCGTGAGCGGAAATCGAAGTCGGGTCGCCGGTTTCGTAGCGCAGTGCGATAATCGCTACACCACCGCTCCCCTAAACACACTGGCACACAGCGGAGGACCCGGAGAAAAATCCACGCGACCACGGGGAGAGATACACCGCAAACTCCAAATATACAGCAGCAGCAGCAGCCGTCATTGTCGAGATTGAACCCACGACTTCCTGCATAACAGGCGAGGTAGTTAACATCTTGCCCAACAACACCAACAAGCACGCCACTGTGTGTGTGTGGCCTTCAAAAGAACACGTTATGATATGCTACGAAGGAGGGCCATTACTCGAAACATCGCTGAGCAAGTACGTATATATATCTTCTTCCAGTGTTGTGATTGTGACACGGGTCGTGTTGAGTTGAGTCGGATACAACTCCTATCAACGGCAACCTCGGTAGGCCAAACGGGCTGTGGAGGGGGGGGGCGACGGGGGGGGGGGGGGCTGCGGGGGGTGTGGGAGGTTGATTTGTGAGCCACGTGTGAGCAGTGGCACCACGTGGCTGCCAGGGATGAGCGATATTTTCCGGGGGGGGGGGGTTAGCTTTGGGTTCACGATCAAAGTTGAGGCGAAGTTTGAGCGCTCCCGATTAACTTCTTACACCTCCTGCCATGGCCAACCCCGCCAGCCCCCACGCCATCTCCTTCCATCTCCCTGCCCCCTGCAGGCAGCCCCCTACCGCCGCCCTCCCCGCTCGCCCCACCACTCATCCCACCCCTCAATTCTCACCCCCCCATCCCCCGGCTCCCCCTCTCCATCGCCACCCCTCCCCTCACAGCAACTCCTCTGAACGCGACGTCTCGAGACTTTCGTCAATAACTGTACCGCGCGTGGCCTTAAAAGGACGACAAAAAACGCACAATACGCAACGTTGCGGGCAATGTCCCTTCTTCATCGTACATTAATCCTCGTGATCGCAGATCTCTCCACCGCCCTCGTGGCCGCCACTTGAGGGCCACCACATAGATAATCGACCCATCAGGCTGTGGCTCTCTGTGCGAATCTGGGGCTTTCTCTGTGAGCCAGTGGCTCTCTGTGTGAATCTGTGGGTCTCTGTGTAAGTATGTGTCTCTTTGTGCGACTCTGTGGCTCTCTGTGTAAGTCTGCGGCTCTCTGTGTGAGTCTGTGACTATGTGGGAGTATGGGTCTCTGCGTGAGTCTCCGGGTCTCTGTGTGAATCTGTGGCCCTCTGTGTGAGTATGTGGTTATCTGTGTGAGTATGGGTCTCTGTGTGATTCCGTGGGTTTGTGTGTGAATCTGTGGCCCTCTGTATGAGTCTGTGGTAATCTGTGTGAGTATGGGTCTCTGTGTGAGTCTCCGGGTCTCTGTGTGAGCATGTGGCTCTTTGTGTCAGGATAGGTGGTCCTGGTGGCTGTGGTCAGCGTGGTGGTGGCCGTGGTGGTGGTGACCGTAGTGGTGGTGGTGGCCGTGGTGACCGTGGCGGTGGTGGCCGTGGTGGTGGTGGTGGCCGTGGTGGTGGCCGTGGTGGTGGCCGTGGTGGTGACCGTGGCGGTGGTGGCCGTGGCGGTGGTGGCCGTGGTGGTGGTGGCCGTGGTGTTGCTGGTGACGCCTCAATCTCGACTGTGAGTGCTCACTGTGGATGGAGACGCTGTACGAAACGCGCCACTCCCTCTCTCTCTAAAGTCTAAATGAATGGAATCCTGGGTCCGAGCCGTGCAGATGTGCAGCTGGTAACCCCCCCTCCCCCATTACCCCCCCCTCCCCATTGCCGCCCCCTTCTCCCCAGCGCGTCAAATACGAAACATTTGCTGAAGAGCAAACGGAGAGAACTCCGTCCGGGTTCTCAGTGTCCAAGTTTAGGCACGGCAGTGGCTAGGAGATGTTAACTACCTCGCCTGGTATGCAGGAGGTCGTGGGTTCGATCCCGACCCTGACGCCTGCTGCTGCTGTATATTTGGAGTTCGCGGTGTCTCTCTCTCTCCCCCTGTTCACGTGGTTTCTCTCCGGGTTCTCTGGGGTTTCCCTCCACGTAGAGAAGCACGCGTTTAGAGTGTTAGGCCGCTATGCATTTCCACGCGATGGGCCACTTCGTTGAGCCATCATTTGTGAGAGCCAAGTCGCTTCTGAAAAAGAGCGACGTAGCTCAGTGGGCCTTACCTGGCAAAATACAAAAAATAGTTTATAGTTTATTTTATAAAACCATCCTCCCCCTACACGTGCGGCGAACAGACCACCACGTGGCGACACCAGCAGCCTGTGAAGAAGGGCTACACGGGGGACCTTTGCCTTTGTGCTGACCGAGCGCCGCCTGCAAAGCTACGGGGCAACAGGGGAGAGGAGCCCCCCCCTCAACCCCGCCCCCCTCTCCACCCCCACCCCTCCCCCCACCCCTCTCTCCATGCCGACTGGGTGGGCCACCTCTACAGGTGCCTCGGTGACCCCCAGCGTGCATCCACCGCAGTCCAACACCCCCCCCCCCCTTCCTGGCCTCTCCCACCTGGAGCAGCGCACGTGTGGTGCACAGGGGGGGGGCCGAGAGTGGGGTGAGAAGGGGCGGGGGGGTTGAGGGGCGGGGGGGTTGAGGGGCGGGGGGGTTAAGGGTGGGGGAGTTGAGGGGCGGGGGGGGTTGAGGGGCGGGGGAGTTGAGGGGCGGGGGGGGGTTGAGGGGCGGGGGGGTTGAGGGGCGGGGGAGTTGAGGGGCGGGGGGGTTGAGGGGCGTGGGGGGTTGAGGGGCGGGGGTTGAGGGGCGGGGGGAGTTGAGGGGCGGGGGGAGTTGAGGGGCGGCGGAGTTGAGGGGCGGGGGGAGTTGAGGGGCGGGGGGGTTGAAGGGAGGGCGAGTTGAGGGGCGGGGGAGTTGAGGGGCGGGGGGAGTTGAGGGGCGGGGGGGTTGAGGGGCGGGGGAGTTGAGGGGCGGGGGGAGTTGAGGGGCGGGGGGGTTGAAGGGAGGGCGAGTTGAGGGGCGGGGGGGTTGAGGGGCGGGGGAGTTGAGGGGCGGGGGGAGTTGAGGGGCGGGGGGGTTGAAGGGAGGGCGAGTTGAGGGGCGGGGGGGTTGAGGGGCGGGGGGGGGTTGAAGGGAGGGCGAGTTGAGGGGCGGGGGGGTTGAGGGGCGGGGGATTGAGGGGCGGTGGAGTTGAGGGGCGGGGGGGTTGAGGGGCGGGGGGTTGAGGGGCGGGGGAGTTGAGGGGCGGGGGGGTTGAGGGGCGAGGGGGGTTGAGGGGCGGGGGGGGGGTTGAGGGGCGGGGGGAGTTGAGGGGCGGGGGGAGTTGAGGGGCGGCGGAGTTGAGGGGCGGGGGGAGTTGAGGGGCGGGGGGGTTGAAGGGAGGGCGAGTTGAGGGGCGGGGGAGTTGAGGGGCGGGGGGAGTTGAGGGGCGGGGGGGTTGAGGGGCGGGGGAGTTGAGGGGCGGGGGGAGTTGAGGGGCGGGGGGGTTGAAGGGAGGGCGAGTTGAGGGGCGGGGGGGTTGAGGGGCGGGGGAGTTGAGGGGCGGGGGCAGTTGAGGGGCGGGGGGGGTTGAAGGGAGGGCGAGTTGAGGGGCGGGGGGGTTGAGGGGCGGGGGGGGGTTGAAGGGAGGGCGAGTTGAGGGGCGGGGGGGTTGAGGGGCGGGGGATTGAGGGGCGGTGGAGTTGAGGGGCGGGGGGGTTGAGGGGCGGGGGAGTTGAGGGGCGGGGGGGGTTGAAGGGAGGGCGAGTTGAGGGGCGGGGGAGTTGAGGGGCGGGGGAGTTGAGGGGCGGGGGAGTTGAGGGGCGGGGGGGTTGAGGGGCGGGGGATTGAGGGACGGGGGAGTTGAGGGGCGGGGGGGTTGAGGGGCGGGGGAGTTGAGGGGCGGGGGAGTTGAGGGGCGGGGGGGTTGAGGGGCGGGGGAGTTGAGGGGCGGGGGAGTTGAGGGGCGGGGGAGTTGAGGGGCGGGGGAGTTGAGGGGCGGGGGAGTTGAGGGGCGGGGGGGTTGAGGGGCGGGGGAGTTGAGGGGCGGGGGAGTTGAGGGGCGGGGGATTTGAGGGGCGGGGGGGTTGAGGGGCGAGGGAGTTGAGGGGCGGGGGAGTTGAGGGGCGGGGGAGTTGAGGGGCGGGGGGGTTGAGGGGCGGGGGAGTTGATGGGCGGGGGAGTTGAGGGGCGGGGGAGTTGAGGGGCGGGGTGGTTGAGGGGCGGGGGGGTTGAGGGGCGGGGGGTGAGGTTAATAGTCGAGGAGGGACCTTCACCCTGAGGGTCTATCCCGTGCTGGACGGGGCCCTCCCCGGGTGTTGGGCAGTGATTTGACCATACTTCACCACGCTGGTTGGTGGCGGCGTGGAGGGAGCTCCAGGCGTGGGAGCATGGAAGTGACAACACGCACAGTACAACATCCAAATGATGCCGTGCTGCCCTCTGCTGTCCGCCACGCAGGCCCCCATCGCTGCTTCGGTATCAGTGGCGATTTCCAAGGGGGGCGAGGGGGACGGGGGGTGAGGGGGAAGGGGGGGAATAGGGGGACGGGGGGGGGGCGAGCGAGGGGGGGCTGGAGTGTCCACTCCGTGCCCCCCCCACCCCTCATTTCCGAGGCAGCTCCTCCCCAGTGAGCGAGCAACGTGGAACGTCTCTAGTTTACTGGGCGGGGCCTTACGGGCAGGCGCTCAAGTTGGAGTTGAAGAGGCCATCACGGACCCATCAATCCTCCCTCCATCGCCTCCATGTCTCCCTTCCTCCCCTCCCTCCATCACTCCCTCCCTTCTTCCTCTCTCTCCCGCTCCTCCTTCCATCCCTTCCCTCTGCTCCCTCACTATCTCCCTCCCCTCCCACGTGATCTGCTGCTGTGTTGGCAGTCCAGGTGACTGATGATCCCAGCACTCGCTGATTCACTCCACTCAGCTCGCTCACTGGCGGCCAGTCGCCTCCACGTCACTCTTCTATCGCTACTGCCGCTGTGCTCACCGTTCACAGGAACTTCACTCATCGAGTCGTCCATCCGTGTCGAGGACTCGGTCTCTACCAGACACCAATTGCGTTGTCTCATCCACCACTGGCACCACTATCACCGCCACACTGTGTGCAACCACCACCACACTGTGTTCAACCACCACCACCACACTGTTCAACCACCCCTACTACTACCACACTGTTCACCACCACCACACTGTGTTCAACCACCACCACCACACTGTGTTCAACCACCACCACACTGTGTTCAACCACCACCACCACTACCACCACACTATGTTCAACCACCACCACCACACTGTTCAACCACCACTACTACTACCACACTGTGTTCAACCACCACCACACTGTAGGGGAAACACATACTAATTAACTGATTACTAACGTAGCATATAATTACAATAACACGCATTACAACTCATTACTAATCATAACAATTGACTGATTACCAATATATTATATAATTACAACACCCCCCTCACCCTGCCTCAAATCGTCGCACATGCATGAGTTAAATGATGACGTCACCCTGCTGCTGCTCTATTTAAGAACAGGAGCAAGTGGAGGGCTTCACCATTCTGGCGAATTGCCCGATGATGCTAAATGTAATTACCAGCGAAACGTCGTACTCAAAAAGTGTAAATGTTGTGGATTCACTCTTCAACACACCGGTGGGCTAAATTAGTGAGCCATTTGTCTTTTGTCAACGTGACACTTTTTTGCCGATTGGCCGTGTCGGGTGGTGGAGGGTTAGGGTTTATAAATAACGCGATCTAACCCAAAAACATGTATTATGAATAATATGGGTCGCGAAAGCCTACGTGTTAAACTAAATGTTTCTAACCGGCAAAGATGTTCCCTTCGGAGGGTCCACGTTTCGCAAGCATAGAAAAGGAAGCGAATGACTATGGCCGAGAAGACCTGAAGCTTCGTACGGAGCGATAGACCAGGTAGCTTCCATACCGCGTTACACAACCGATGGAAAGACAATGTCGCTCGACTGATTCGGAGTGAGTCCTCTGCTGTCAAACTAGAGCCGGCCATGAGCACACTACCCAGGTATGGGAAACTTACTGCTCTCTCAAAAACTGCCCCATCACTAATTGGGAGTTGTGGGGGTAGAGTGTCCGATGGTAAAAAATTCCCAGGCAGGTGCTTAGTTTTGGTGGGGTTGATGGTAAGGCCCCACCTCTTAGTGGCAAGCTCCAGGTCCAGCAGCAGCGCCTCCAACTTATTTTCTGAGTGAGCAGCAATTACCAGATCATCGGCATACATAACGTGTTTGACCAATAGGGAGCCATCCCTTGACCGCGCCCGGGCATCGATCAGCCTCCCATGGAAATTCATCCGGTACAGCCATCCAAGGCTTCACGAACTACGTGGTCGAAAAATATGTTAAATAATGTGGGAGCCAGAGGACATCCCTGTCACACCCCAAGGTGAACAGAGAATGGCTCCGAATCCCGGCCACGTAGTTTTACCCGGGTCCGCTCACCAGCATGAAGGTCCTTAATGATCGTGATCAGCGGGTCAAGCACGAAGAACAACCCATAGCCCAGGCCTACTGATGGTATCATAGGCCTTGACCAGGTGAACACATACATACACACACCTACACACATACACACAGCCACACATACATACACAACTATATACACACACCACGTCTCTAACACACACCACGTGTCTCTAACACACACACCACGTGTCTCTAACACACACACCATGTTTCTAACACACACATACCACGTGTCTAACACACACACCATGTCTCTAACACACACACAATGTCTCTAACACACGCACACACCACGTGTATCTAACACACACACCACGTGTCTCTAACACACACACACACCACGTGTCTCTAACACACACACACCACGTGTCTCTAACACACACACACACACCACGTGTCTCTAACACACACACCACGTGTCTCTAACACACACACACACCACGTGTCTCTAACACACACACACACACCACGTGTCTCTAACACACACACCACGTCTCTAACACACAAACACCGTGTCTCTAACCCACACACACACCACGTCTCTAATACACACACCACGTGACTCTAACACACACACCATGTCTCTAACACACACACACCACGTGTCTAACACACACACACACCACGTGTCTAACACACACACACCGCGTCTCTAACACACACACCACGTCTCTAACACACACACACCGCGTCTCTAACACACACACACCGCGTCTCTAACACACACACACCGCGTCTCTAACACACACACCACGTGTCTCTAACACACACACCACGTCTCTAACACACACACACCATGTCTCTAACACACACACACCACGTGTCTAACACACACACACACCACGTGTCTCTAACACACACACACCACGTGTCTCTAACACACACACCACGTCTCTAACACACACACACCACGTGTCTCTAACACACACACACCACGTGTCTCTAACACACACACCATGTCTCTAACACACACACACCACGTGTCTAACACACACACACACCACGTGTCTCTAACACACACACCACGTCTCTAACACACACACCGCGTCTCTAACACACACACACACACCACGTGTCTCTAACACACACATCACGTGTCTAACACACACACCCCACGTGTCTCTAACACATACACACCACGTCTCTAACACACACACACACCACGTGTCTCTAACACACACACCATGTGTCTAACACACACATACCACGTGTCTCTAACACACACACACACACACACCACGTCTCTAACACACACACACACACACACCACGTCTCTAACACACACACACCACGTGTCTAACACACACACACACCACGTGTCTAACACACACACACACACCACGTGTCTAACACACACACACCGCGTCTCTAACACACACACCACGTCTCTAACACACACACACCGCGTCTCTAACACACACACACACCGCGTCTCTAACACACACACCACGTGTCTCTAACACACACACCACATCTCTAACACACACACACACACCATGTCTCTAACACACACACACCACGTGTCTAACACACACACACCACGTCTCTAACACACACACACCGCGTCTCTAACACACACACACACCGCGTCTCTAACACACACACCACGTGTCTAACACACACACACACACCACGTGTCTAACACACACACCACGTCTCTAACATACACACACCGCGTCTCTAACACACACATACCACGTGTCTCTAACACACACACACACCACGTGTCTAACACACACACACACCACGTCTCTAACACACACACACACACCACGTGTCTAACAAACACAGACCAAGTGTCTCTAACACACACACACCATGTCTCTAACACACACACACACACACCACGTGTCTAACACACACCACGTCTCTAACACACACACACACCACGTGTCTAACACACACACACCACGTCTCTAACACACACACCACGTGTCTCTAACACACACACACACCACATGTCTAACACACACACCACGTGTCTCTAACACACACACCACGTCTCTAACACACACACACCATGTCTCTAACACACACACACGACGTGTATCTAACACACACACACCACGTCTCTAACACACACACCACGTGTCTAACACACACACACACCACGTGTCTAACACACACACACACCACGTGTCTCTAACACACCATCTCGTTCCCTCCAACGCTCACAGCCTCTCTCAACCCATTCCACCCAACAGCCGCCCCCCTCGCCCTCTCTCCGCCCCGTGCCCCTCGCTATCTCCCGAGCGCCATGTCCACATTCAGCATCTCCTGAGCGCATCTCCTCCCCAGACTCCGGGGGCGGGGAGGAGAGAGGGAGGGAAGAGAAAGAGAGGCAGCGAGGCAGATTACGAGGAGGACAGAGCGAGGGAAGGAGGGAGAGGGGAGCGAGAGGGGAGCCAGAGAGCGATTCATGGAGGAAAACAACAGGGACACGGCGAGAGGTGGGAGGGGGAGAGAGCGATGGGCCGTGCGAGAGATGCAGAGAGAGAGCGTGGAAGAGGGTGCAGATGCAGCACTTGTAAAATAAATAATATTACAAATATTACATAGAAAACATAGGGGGAACATAGACATGGAGTAGGGAGAGAGGGGGGGTAGAGAGAGGGGGGGGGTGGTACATAAAGCAAATATTTAAATAAAAGAACCGAAATGATGAACGAAGCAAAGTGCCGACTACACCGAGCATCTTGTTGCTTCCTCTGATCGTAAAAAAACGAAGGGAGCACAGGAGACGATCCAGAGCAATGAGGGAGAGCGTGGAGAGACAAAGACGGCCGGGCGCGGTGCTTGCCACACCACGCTGTAGTGTGCCTTCATTAGGTGCTCGCTAACAGCTCTTGCCCCAACGGACAGAGTCGGCGACATGGGGGATCTTTTACATTTGCCTTGTGTGTGTGTGTGTCTATGCGAGTGACAGAGTGCGTGTGTGTGTCTATGCGAGTGACAGAGTGCGTGTGTGAAGTCGGTAGGGGGCACAGGTGGCCCATCGGCAAGTCATCTCAGTCATGCGACCCAGAGCACCTTTGTCTTATGGGGAGCGTTCAGTGCAGCGGTTAGCGCGGCGAACGTTGGGAAGACGTCACTGCAGATGTGGACTTACTGCAGGTGATCAAGTGAGGGCTATGGGGGGGTAGGGTGAGGGGATAGGGGTTGGGGTTACAGGCACGGATAGGGTTACGGCTCCAACAATGGCTGTGACGCGAGATGCAGGCTCGGCAAATTAAATGTTCCTCTCGCTCTCCCCTGATCCCCTCCCTCTCTCTCCTCGCTCCTACGGCTCGCTCTCTCTTTATTCTCTCCGTATCGTGTCTCTCTCTCTCTCCATCCTCTCCGTCAATCACACCTCATGCTCCTCCTTCTTTCCCGGCCCCCATGCCCCCCCCCCCCTCTATGCCACCCCCACTGCCCCCCCCACCCGCCCCTACCGAGGCCACGGCAGATGTCGCCGCCAGACGCGGCGATAATTGAGTGCCGAGTCCGCTCCCAGCCACGGGCAGCGGAGCGTGAACACCACCACCACGGCCACACGCCTACAACAACCACAACCACCACCACCACCACAACCACCACAACCACCACCACGGCCACACGCCTACAACCACCACAACCACCACAACCACCACCACCACAACCACCACCACAACCACCACCACGGCCACACGCCTACAACCACCACCACAACCACCACCACCACAGCCACCACAACCAACACCACCATAACCACCACCACAATCACGGCCACACGCCTACAACCACCACCACAACCACCACAACCATCACCACCACAACCACCACCACAATCACGGCCACACGCCTATAACCACTACAACAACCGCCACACATCATCACAGTCACGCGCCTACAACGACCACCACACACATCACCCCAGCCACGATCCGAAAATTGCCCCATCGATTCTATGACCGTGCCGGGAGATCGAACCGGCGACTTCTGCATCGCAAGGCCATTGTGCTGACCGTGATCACCACGGCGACATCACGTGTGCGTCTGTGTACATGCATGTAGCTACAAAGGTAAAGATCCCCCGTATAGCCTTTGACACACTGTTGGGGCAAGTGCTGTTATCGAGCGCCTATGAAGGCCGGCACGACACGCGAGGGGACTGGTGGCCAGAACCACGCCAGGCCGCCTTTGTCTCCCCAGTGCCGATGTGTGCACACCGCACGAGATACTCATTTGAGGCTGAGTCGACCTAGGCGAGGCCCAGGACCCGTGACATTTTTCGCCACCGTGAATGGTCGTGAGCGGGAGTTGACCTCGGGTTGCCTTGTAGCTACGCGGGGTCACGTGTCCACGCGTGCGCACGCGTGCATGTGTATGAGTGTGTGTGTGTCCACGCGTGCATGTATATGCGTGTGTGCACGTGTCGGTTAGTCAGAATCAGAATAGTTTTTGAGACTGAAGAAATCCGATGAGCTATGAAGCTCTTTTACACAGATGTCCAGCAGGCGAGCGGTCACCGAATCTGCACAGCGTGGTTCGTAAACATCAGCGCTGGGGGGGGGATACAAAGGCGGCCGGGCACTGTGCTTGCCACCGCACCCGCTACGTGTACCGTCCCGGCCTTCACAGGCGCTGCTGCTGCTGCACTTGCCCCAACAGCCTGTCCCAGGCTACCTGGGGGGGGGGACCTTTGTCTCCGTACGCGTACCTCTGCATTCCCCCACGTTGTGTGTGAGAGAGGGAGTGGGCGGGGGGGAGGGGTGAGGGAGGGGGGCGTGATTGATTACGCGGGGGGGGGGCATTGGGGGGCAAGGGGGGGGCACCTCGCTCTGCCTGCGCTGTCCCCCAGTGATGAACGAGGGATGAGGCCCCCAAATGCAGCCCCCATCAGCGGGGTCACGCGACATCCCTGTGCCCCCCCCCCACTGCCACCACGCCGCTAAACGTTCCTGCGGGGAGGGGGGGCGAGGACGAAACGGTGCTGCTGGAGGGCGGTGGTGGCGATGGGGTGGAGTCCTCTCTATTTTATTTCTCTTGCAACCCGCAAGGCCTTCGGACGCGCCGCCGTTCGTCTCGAGCAGCAGAAGCAGCGGGGTCAAGGCTGCGGTGCTTGAACCCAGTTCTGTGAACTGCCTCGTGCTTACAGGCGATCACCGGTTTCGACGGTCATTGTCTCATCAGCAGCGCAGTCAGACTGCCCGCTTGAATCGACGCTAGTGAACTGCCTCGTGCTCATAGGCGATGACCGGTTTCGACATGAAGTGTCTCATCGGCAGCAGCGTCAAGGCTGCGGTGCTTGAACCCAGCGCCGGTGAACTGGCGGATGTTTTTTTTGTTATAGACGAGGCCTCTTCTCCGTTTGATGTGGGTTCCTATTGCAGCTCGAAAACTCTGCAATGCCTGAACACAACACGTGATCGCTCGTGTCGCATTGTGCCGCGTGCACAGGGGGGGGCGAGGGGAGGTGGGGGCGGGTGGAATGGGGGCGGCTGGGGGTGGCTCTGGTTCTGTGATTTTCGTATTTAATGAGGCGTCGCGGTGGCTATGAGATGTTGACTACCTCGCCTGGTATACAGCAGGTCCGATCCCGACCCTGACGCCTGCTGCTGTATATTTGGAGTTTGCGAGTTTCTCTCTCTCCCCGTGGTCGCGTGGATTTTTCTCCGGGTCCTCCGGTCTTTCCCTTCACATTTATAATCAACATCACGCGTTTCGAGTGTTTGGCTACTGCTATACATTTTCACGTGGTGGTGGTGATGATGATGATAAGCCACTTCGTTGAGCTATCATCTGTGACAGACAGGTCGCTTCTGAAAAAGAGCAACGCAGCTCAGTGGGCCCTACCTGGTGGGATAAAACAAGAATGCCACTTCAACGCCCCTCCCAGTGGGAGGTTGAGCGACGTAAACTCCTGCCGATTAGAATCTACTTATTTCTCCCGTAGAGCCACACTGGGAGTCGTATGGCTCTCATTACAGGAGGGCACTCCCTGCCGCTGCATTGTGTTTCATTTGTAAGATGTGTTCAGCTAATTAATGATGAATTGTATTTATCATAATTATTCTTATTCACGTGGGAGGAGGTAAACCGGGGCACCCGGAGAAACCCCACATCTTGAGCAGATGGAAACAGATGGACATGAGCCCACACTCTGTGCTGTGCCACCTCCTCCTGGCTTAGCCAGGGGGACGGCTCCTCCTAGAACCACCCACGTGTGTAGGGTAGCGTGGAACAGATGGAGATTAGTCCACACACTTTGCTGTGCCACCTTCTCCTGGCAAAGCAAGGGGGGTAGGGCTCCTCATCGATGCCCACCCACGGGTGGGAAGATGTACAGCCCGTCTGCGTGCGATCCACCAACCCTCGCTGCTGTCGACACAGCAGACGACGCCACTGTGGGGTTACTCGTGCACGTCTACTGACACATTGCACCATTGTACCCCGCTCATGGTACCTAAAATTGTAAGCACTAACCCAGACATTCTTCTAACTATGCTAAAGCCTGTGTCTACAAAAGACGTTTTCGCTTTAATTGAATCACTTCCTTTGAAGTCATCTCCACTCGACGTGCCCCCAGGTTCCTTGTTCAAGCAATGTGCTCCGGAACTCGCCATCATGATCAGGAACATCGCAAATGCCTCCTTCTCTTCGGGGTGTTTTCCGTCCAACCTCAAATCTGGCCTGGTTTCTCCCTTGTTAAAGAAACCAAATCTAGATCCGGATGACGCATCTAGTTATCGTCCCATCACTAACCTCTCGAACCTCTCTAAGCTCCTTGAACGACTAGCCCTCGCCCAGCTACAACCACACGTCACCTCCTCCGCAAACTACTGCAACTTCCAGTCAGCTTACCGTCAAAACTATTCCACAGAAACAGCACTCACTAGGGTGCTCGATGACATTTTAACGATCGTTGATTCCGGCTCAACTGTTGCACTTGTAAGTCTGGACATTTCGTCAGCCTTCGACACCATCAACCATTCGCTCCTTACTTCGCTCCTGAAATCCGACTTCGGTATATGCGGCTCAGCACTCAAGTGGATAGCTTCGTACCTTTCTGACCGGCAATCCTCAGTCAGGGTGGGCATGTCCACATCGCCTGAAACAAGAGCATTATGCGGGGTTCCCCAAGGCTCTGTTCTAGGTCCCCTGCTCTTCACAGCCTACACTTCCCCGATCGGCCGACTCATTGCAAGCTTCGGTGTTAAGCATCACTCATACGCGGATGACACGATTCTATTCACCGCCATCGATTCTAGCAATGCATCTGGATTCGAGAGGCTCTCGGAATGTACCACCGCCGTGCAACAATGGTTCACTGCACACAACCTAGCCCTTAATCCGAAAAAGTCAGTGGCCATCATGTTAGGTACCAAGCAACGTCTCAATTCAGCAGCACTCCCCACACACATACACATCTTCGGTCATAGCATCAAGTTCACCAACCACTTCAGCTACCTCGGTGTCATCCTAGATTCAACTTTATCCTTCGACCGTCAAACCAACCATATCATCAGCTCATGTAACTTTCACCTGAAGGCTCTTAGACACATACGTCCTCTCATCTCTACTGAAATTGCCAACACTTTGGCATGTTGCATAGTTGGGTCTCGCCTTGACTATTGTAACTCCGTCCTTGTCCGGACCTCCGCTGGTAACCTAAGGAAGCTTCAAAGACTACAAAATAACCTAGCACGCGTCGTCATTGCCCACACTCATCCCCGCCTCGACTCACTAGCTCGTCTCCGCGCTCTCAACTGGCTCCCCATTGCCAGTAGGGTCACATACAAGACCGCCTGCCTCTGCCACAATGCCTTCATATCCGCCTGCCCGCCGTATCTTTCTTCATTACTGACAACTTGCAGCTCAGCACACGGCAGATGCCTGCGCAGCGCGACTCACGACCTCCTCTCGATACCAAGATCCAGGATGGTCATGTCTACGCGCCGCTTCTCGGTGGCAGCCCCAACAGTCTGGAACGATATCCCTCTGCACATTCGCAGCATCACCTCAATCGCCTCATTCAAGAGACACTTAAAAACTCACCTCTACAATCATGCTTTTGAGCGACTCTGAGCTTGGCTCCGCGCCTCTGAGTTGCGGCCACTACGTCTGCAAATTTGCGCGCGTTACAAATTGTACTATTATTATTATTATTACCAACTCTTATTATATTCTTGGTTCTTTCGGTAAAGTCACGTAGAAGGGAAATAATAGAATAATAAAAATAAAACATAATAAGATACAATTCTCACGACGTTTCGGCTGCTTGCGTTGTGGCCGAAACGTCGTGGGAATTGTATCTTATTATGTTTCATATTTTTATTATTTTATAATTTCCCTTCTACGTGACTTTACCGAAAGAACCAAGAATATAAATCCATGCAGTCACGAAAGCTTTAAATCGAAATTCAACTCTTATGTCTTCATATAATTGTTTTTCCCCGCAACATGACGTCATATCGTTAATTGTTCTCTGTCGTACTTACCTGTTGACATTACGCGATTCGTCATCACGCTGCCAAGGGAAAAAACAAGGCGATCAGATGACGTCGTTATGATTGAACAATTAACTTCTGTGCGAATTACTGCCCAGAATATGTATTCGTTATATATATTTATAGTTCAATATCCTGTCGTCAAAATCTTCCCGGATTTCTGGCAATCTTTCACCGGCAGATCGAGCGACGCAAAATCCCCAAATAGAAACTCCCGGCCATTTCGGGACGGGTGGTAACCGGCGCACGACTACACCACCACGGCCACGTGCTGGCCGATCAGGCCCACGCCTGGACTCAGATGCAGCACAAACAACAACAGCAGCAGCAACAACAACAGCAGCCGCCGTTCACCACTCAGTGGCGGTAATGTCACCATCGCGGCGCTTGTGCCAGGCTAGGTGGACTTTTGAGGCCACGTGAAGTGTCGAAGGCTCGCTGCTAGCAGGAGGTCACGTGACAGATTCCCAGGTGCCATGGGTTGACTGACTGGAATGGCTGGCGGATGCACCATCAGCTGTGCGCCCTACTGTGCCAAACGTCTGGGATTTAGTAGAACGTTTGCCAAAGTTGACCAGCATTGGTCCAAGCAAGCGGTCTGCCTCTGCTGATGAAGACGCTGGACGTCGAAATGGGTCCAGAGTCTTGCTTGTGTTGAACCAGTGGTGCGAGAAAGCCTGACACTGCTGATGAGACACTGAACGTCGAAATCGGGCCAACGTTTATTTTGAAATATTGCCGCTGAAATCATGAACTCCCAGACGTACAGCAAGTAGGTTGCCCACACGTCCAAGGGGTGTCTGGGTGCTGTCCCCTTGTCAGTGTGGGGATTCTCCCACGTGGAGACTCACTGGGAAGGCCGACTTCTGGTGGAGGTGAGTGACTCGTGGTGGAGGTGACCGACTCCTGGTGGAGGTGAGTGACTCGTGGTGGAGGTGACCGACTGCTGGTGGAGGTGAGCGACTCGTGGTGGAGGTGAGCGACTCCTGGTGGAGGTGGGTGGCTCCTGGTGGAGGTGAGCGACTCCTGGTGGAGGTGAGCGACTCCTAGTGGAGGTGAACGACTCCTGGTGGAGGTGACCGACTCCTGGTGGAGGTGAGGGACTCCTGGTGGAGGTGAGCGACTCGTGGTGGAAGTGAGTAACTCCTGGTGGAGGTGGGTGGCTCCTGGTGGAGGTGAGCGACTCCTGGTGGAGGTGAGCGACTCCCTGGTGGAGGTGACCGACTCGTCGTGGAGGTGACCGACTCTTGGTGGAGGTGAGCGACTCGTGGTGGAGGTGAGCGACTCGTGGTGGAGGTGAGCGACTCGTGGTGGAGGTGCGCGACTCCTGGTGGAAGTGAGCGACTCGTGGTGGAGGTGAGTGGCTCCTGGTGGAGGTGGGTGGCTCCTGGTAGAGCTGAGCGACTCCTGGTGGAGGTGAGCGACTCCTGGTGGAGGTGACCGACTCCTGGTGGAGGTGAGCGACTCGTGGTGGAGGTGAGCGACTCGTGGTGGAGGTGAGCGACTCGTGGTGGAGGTGCGCGACTCCTGGTGGAAGTGAGCGACTCCTGGTGGAGGTGGGTGGCTCCTGGTGGAGGTGAGCGACTCCTGGTGGAGGTGAGTGGCTCCTGGTGGAGGTGGGTGGCTCCTGGTGGAGGTGAGCGAGTCGTGGTGGAGCTGGGCGAGTCGAGGAGGCGTGCGCCGCGTGTCACGCCGTGATGGATGAAGGCTCTCCGCGTTATCGCCTCGCGCCGGCTCGGGTCCCAGCGATGAAATCAGTGACCCCGTGGCCGCCCCGCCGCCACGGGCGCCCCCCGCCCCCTTCTCTGTCTCCCCCTGCCCCTCCCTCCGCACCTTGCGCTCTCTTGTCTCCGTCGCTCGCTCTCTCACTCATTCACTCATTCATTCCCTGCCTCATTCGCTCTCTCTCTCCCTGGTTATAACCCCCTCCCCTTCACTCTTCCCCGCTCTGTCTCTCTTCTTCACTCTCCATCTCCCTGTCCCCATCCCTGGCGCTCTCTGCTTGCTTCTCTCCCTCCCTGTCTCCCTCTTCTCTCCCCCTCTCTACCCCCCCCCCCCCCCCGAAACCTCTCAGTCCCTCCCCGTGCAGTCCTCTCATCGTGTCCCGCGGGAGTGGGGAGCTCCACTCCTCAGCGCCCGCGATGTAAATCGCTGATATAAATTGTTAAATCATTCTGGACACGTGTTCATGAGAGACCCGTGTACTTCGGTACGCGCGTGCGCGCTTGTACGGCCGGATAGAGGGGGGCTCAAACCGGGCGCAGCACGGGCTGGAGAAGAGATGGAGCTGAGTGGACTTGCCGATACCAGCGGTGTAAGGATCGGCTCTTGTTGGAGGAGGCTCGTGAAGGATGCTACTGGGCAGTTGGAGGCAGTCGTCCTCCAGCAACAACGGAGGGCAGAAGAGCGACATTCACAACATCGAGCGGAGCGCCGGGCGGCTAAAGTGGAGAAAGTTGGCACAATAGAGTACACGGGTGCTGCATCTACCAGTCATCTCAGTCAGCCAACCCATGGCACCTGGATCTGTCCTGTGACCTCCTGTCAGCGAGCCTTCGATACTTCATCTGGCCACAAAGTGCACCTAGCCTGGCACAGGCGCCGTGGTGACGTCACCGCCACACTCAACTCGACCAAGAACAGTGACTGAATTGAGACGCAAACATTATTGAGGAACGTTCAATATTATACCTGCGATCTAAAAAAAAAATACGGTCCAAAATTAATGTCAACAGAGAATGCATCAATCATTCATTAATATGAATAGTGGAAGTCAATTTTAACGTGTTAAAAAAAATTAAATAACCCGGTGTGTCCTGACTTTTGGGCCACCCTGTACACAAGCTCGGCTTGAGCGGCCATTCTCTATCCACTGCTAGACACCAGCTACCATTCTATATTCACCGCTCGACACCGACTGCTATTCTCTATCCACCGCTAAACATCAACTGCCATTCTCTATCCACCGCTAGACACCAACTGCCATTCTCTATCCACCGCTAGACACCAACTGCCATTCTCTATCCACCGCTAGACACCAACTGCCATTCTCTATCCACTGCTAGACACCAACTGCCATTCTCTATCCACTGTTAAATACCAACTGCCATTCTCTATCCACCGCTAGACATCAACTGGCATTCTCTATCCACTGTTAAATACCAACTGCCATTCTCTATCCACCGCTAGACACCAGCTACCATTCTCTATCCACCGCTAGACATCAGCTACCATTCTCCATCCACCGCTAGACACCAGCTACCATTCTTTATCCACCGCTAGACACCAGCTACCATTCTCTATCCACCGCTAGACACCAACTGCCATTCTCTATCCACTGCTAGACATCAGCTACCATTCTCCATCCACCGCTAGACACCAGCTACCATTCTCTATCCACCGCTAGACACCAGCTACCATTCTCTATCCACTGCTAGACACCAGCTACCATTCTCTATCCACCGCTAGACACCAGCTACCATTCTCTATCCACCGCTAGACACCAGCTACCATTCTCTATCCACCGCTAGACACCAGCTACCATTCTCTATCCACCGCTAGACACCAGCTGCCATTCTCTATCCACCGCTAGACACCAGCTGCCATTCTCTATCCACCGCTAGACACCAGCTACCATTCTCTATCCACCGCTAGACACCAGCAACCATTCTCTATCCACCGCTAGACACCAGCTGCCATTCTCTATCCACCGCTAGACACCAGCTGCCATTCTCTATCCACCGCTAGACACCAGCTACCATTCTCTATCCACCGCTAGACACCAGCTACCATTCTCTATCCACCGCTAGACACCAGCTGCCATTCTCTATCCACCGCTAGACACCAACTGCCATTCTCTATCCACTGCTAGACACCAACTGCCATTCTCTATCCACTGTTAAATACCAACTGCCATTCTCTATCCACCGCTAGACATCAACTGCCATTCTCTATCCACTGTTAAATACCAACTGCCATTCTCCATCCACCGCTAGACACCAGCTACCATTCTTTATCCACCGCTAGACACCAGCTACCATTCTCTATCCACCGCTAGACACCAACTGCCATTCTCTATCCACTGCTAGACATCAGCTACCATTCTCCATCCACCGCTAGACACCAGCTACCATTCTCTATCCACTGCTAGACACCAGCTACCATTCTCTATCCACCGCTAGACACCAACTGCCATTCTCTATCCACTGCTAGACATCAGCTACCATTCTCTATCCACCGCTAGACACCAGCTACCATTCTCTGTCCACTGCTAGACACCAGCTACCATTCTCTATCCACCGCTAGACACCAGCTACCATTCTCTATCCACCGCTAGACACCAGCTGCCATTCTCTATCCACTGCTAGACACCAGCTACCATTCTCTATCCACCGCTAGACACCAGCTACCATTCTCTATCCACCGCTAGACACCAGCTACCATTCTCTATCCACCGCTAGACACCAGCTGCCATTCTCTATCCACCGCTAGACACCAGCTGCCATTCTCTATCCACCGCTAGACACCAGCTATCATTCTCTATCCACCGCTAGACACCAGCTGCCATTCTCTATCCACCGCTAGACACCAGCTGCCATTCTCTATCCACCGCTAGACACCAGCTACCATTCTCTATCCACTGCTAGACACCAGCTACCATTCGCTATCCATCGCTAGACACCAACTGCCATTCTCTATCCACCGCTAGACACCAACTGCCATTTTCTATCCACCGCTAGACACCAGCTGCCATTCTCTATCCACGTCTACAAATCATCTGACATTCTCTATCCACCGCTAGACATAAACTGCCATTCTCTATCCACTGCTAGACTCGGGCCATTCTCTATCCACCGCTAGACATCAGCGGCCAGTCTCTCTCCACTGCTCCTCTCCTCGCCTTCTCGCACTCACTCGGGAGTCGCGTATTACCCCCCCCCCCCCCACTCCCTACCCGTCTCCCCCTTCAGCCACGAGGAGGGTCCGCAGGGATTCCATTATCCACATCGTTTAGAGGGATCAGCGCGTGCAGAGGGGATATCTCGGTTAGGACAGCGGAGGCGGTGGGAGGGAGGTGGGTGGGTGAGTGACAGATGGGTGGAGGCGCGGGGCGGGGTTTGAGATGAGGGGCGGGGGAAGGGGGGAAGGGGGATGGGGAGGAGGGGGGTCAAGGATGGTCTCCTTCGGGGTGGTGGGAGGCGACGTTATAATCCTCGGAGGGATTGAACGAGGCGGGATTTATTTTCAATTTGCGGACCCCCCCCCACTACCCCCCAGACTCACCCCCTGCACCCTCGAACGTTAAACCCCTCCCCCCCCCTCACCACCGCCCATGACCGACACGGCGTGGAACGGATTTCATCCAGCAGTGGATTGACTTGAATAAGCTATTAAATACATTAAAAATATCACAACATAAAAACATGTTATAATTAACATGAAGTAAATAACATTTTCTATTAACGTATAATATAATAGTTTATAAATAAACTTACCTTTAATTATGATGATGCTGCTCATCGTCACTTTATCTCTCTTCACTTTCATCACTTTCTCTGTCGTCACTTTATACCTCATCACTTTATCTCTCATCACTTTATCTCTCATCACTTTATCTCTCGTCACTGTATCTCTCATCACTTTATCTCTCGTCACTTTCTCTCTCATCACTTTATCTCTCATCACTTTATCTCTCGTCACTGTATCTCTCATCACTTTATCTCTCATCACTTTATCTCTCGTCACTTTCTCTCTCATCACTTTCTCTCTCATCACTTTATCTCTCATCACTTTATCTCTTGTCACTTTATCTCTCGTCACTTTCTCTCTCATCACTTTATATCTCTCGTCACTTTATCTCTCATCACTGTATCTCTCATCACTTTCTCTCTCATCACTTTATCTCTCATCACTATATCTCTCATCACTTTATCTCTCATCACTATATCTCTCATCACTATATCTCCCATCACTTTATCTCTCATCACTTTATCTCTCATCACTATATCTCTCATCACTATATCTCTCATCACTGTATCTCTCATCACTATATCTCTCATCACTTTATCTCTCATCACTTTATCTCTCATCACTATATCTCTTATCACTTTATCTCTCATCACTTTATCTCTCATCACTATATCTCTCATCACTATATCTCTCATCACTGTATCTCTCATCACTGTATCTCTCATCACTATATCTCTCATCACTATATCTCTCATCACTTTCTCTCTCATCACTTTATCTCTCATCACTATATCTCTCATCACTTTATCTCTCATCACTTTATCTCTCATCACTATATCTCTCATCACTTTATCTCTCATCACTATATCTCTCATCACTATATCTCTCATCACTTTCTCTCTCATCACTTTATCTCTCATCGCTTTATCTCTCATCACTTTATCTCTCGTCACTTTATCTCTCGTCACTTTATCTCTCATCACTATATCTCTCATCACTTTATCTCTCATCACTGTATCTCTCATCGCTTTATCTCTCATCGCTTTATCTCTCATCACTTTATCTCTCATCGCTTTATCTCTCATCACTGTATCTCTCATCACTTTATCTCTCATCGCTTTATCTCTCACCGCTTTATCTCTCATCGCTTTATCTCTCATCGCTTTATCTCTCGTCACTTTATCTCTCATCACTTTCTCTCTCATTACTTTATCTCTCATCGCTTTATCTCTCATCGCTTTATCTCTCATCACTTTATCTCTCATCGCTTTATCTCTCATCGCTTTATCTCTCATCACTTTATCTCTCATCGCGTTATCTCTCATCGCTTTATCTCTCATCACTTTATCTCTCACCGCTTTATCTCTCACCGCTTTATCTCTCGTCACTTTCTCTCTCATTACTTTATCTCTCATCACTTTATCTCTCATCACTTTATATCTCATCACTTTATCTCTCGTCAATTTCTCTCGCATTACTTTATCTCTCACCGCTTTATCTCTCATCACTTTATCTCTCATCACTTTATCTCTCATCACTATATCTCTCATCACTATATCTCTCATCACTGTATCTCTCATCACTGTATCTCTCATCACTATATCTCTCATCACTATATCTCTCATCACTTTCTCTCTCATCACTTTATCTCTCATCACTATATCTCTCATCACTTTATCTCTCATCACTTTATCTCTCATCACTATATCTCTCATCACTTTATCTCTCATCACTATATCTCTCATCACTATATCTCTCATCACTTTCTCTCTCATCACTTTATCTCTCATCGCTTTATCTCTCATCACTTTATCTCTCGTCACTTTATCTCTCGTCACTTTATCTCTCATCACTATATCTCTCATCACTTTATCTCTCATCACTGTATCTCTCATCGCTTTATCTCTCATCGCTTTATCTCTCATCACTTTATCTCTCATCGCTTTATCTCTCATCACTGTATCTCTCATCACTTTATCTCTCATCGCTTTATCTCTCACCGCTTTATCTCTCATCGCTTTATCTCTCATCGCTTTATCTCTCGTCACTTTATCTCTCATCACTTTCTCTCTCATTACTTTATCTCTCATCGCTTTATCTCTCATCGCTTTATCTCTCATCACTTTATCTCTCATCGCTTTATCTCTCATCGCTTTATCTCTCATCACTTTATCTCTCATCGCGTTATCTCTCATCGCTTTATCTCTCATCACTTTATCTCTCACCGCTTTATCTCTCACCGCTTTATCTCTCATCACTTTCTCTCTCATTACTTTATCTCTCATCACTTTATCTCTCATCACTTTATATCTCATCACTTTATCTCTCGTCAATTTCTCTCGCATTACTTTATCTCTCACCGCTTTATCTCTCATCACTTTATCTCTCATCACTTTCTCTCTCATTACTTTATCTCTCATCGCTTTATCTCTCATCACTTTATCTCTCATCACTTTATCTCTCGTCACTTTATATCTCATAGCTATATCTCTCGTCACTTTATCTCTCATCGCTTTATCTCTCATCACTTTATCTCTCGTCACTTTATCTCTCGTCACTTTATCTCTCATCACTATATCTCTCATCACTTTATCTCTCATCACTGTATCTCTCATCACTTTATCTCTCATCGCTTTATCTCTCATCGCTTTATCTCTCGTCACTTTATCTCTCATCGCTTTATCTCTCATCACTGTATCTCTCATCACTTTATCTCTCATCGATTTATCTCTCACCGCTTTATCTCTCATCGCTTTATCTCTCATCGCTTTATCTCTCATCACTTTATCTCTCATCACTTTATCTCTCATCACTTTCTCTCTCATCGCTTTATCTCTCATCGCTTTATCTCTCACCGCTTTATCTCTCACCGCTTTATCTCTCATCACTTTCTCTCTCATTACTTTATCTCTCACCGCTTTATCTCTCATCACTTTATCTCTCATCACTATATCTCTCATCGCTTTATCTCTCATCACTGTATCTCTCATCACTTTATCTCTCATCACTTTCTCTCTCATCGCTTTATCTCTCATCACTTTCTCTCTCATCGCTTTATCTCTCATCACTTTATCTCTCATCGCTTTATCTCTCATCGCTTTATCTCTCATCGCTTTATCTCTCATCGCTTTATCTCTCATCACTTTATCTCTCACCGCTTTATCTCTCACCGCTTTATCTCTCATCACTTTCTCTCTCATTACTTTATCTCTCATCACTTTATCTCTCATCACTTTCTCTCTCATTACTTTATCTCTCATCACTTTATCTCTCATCACTTTATATCTCATCACTTTATCTCTCGTCACTTTCTCTCATTACTTTATCTCTCATCACTTTATCTCTCACCGCTTTATCTCTCATCACTTTATCTCTCATCACTTTCTCTCTCATTACTTTATCTCTCATCGCTTTATCTCTCATCACTTTATCTCTCATCACTTTATCTCTCGTCACTTTATATCTCATAGCTATATCTCTCGTCACTTTATCTCTCATCGCTTTATCTCTCATCACTATATCTCTCGTCACTTTATCTCTCGTCACTTTATCTCTCATCGCTTTATCTCTCATAGCGAGTTCGTGAATGACCAGAGGACGCTGCACAGTCCCGGACGTGATTCCCACATCGTCTCTCAAGCGGCCGAGCACTGAGGGTGCCAATCGACTTCGCACACCGCTGAAGAATATGGCAGCGGGAAGGAAGCGATGGCGACGTACGGTGACGTCGACGGCGGGTGACCTCAGCATCGGGATATGTATTTATGCTGGACTGGAGGAATCCGATGAGCTATGAAGCTCTTTTCTCCACAGATGTCGAGCAGGGGCACGTGGACAGAAAATGACAACAACCTCTGTCCACACATTCGGAAGCTGCCTCTGAAATAAGAGGAGGGGTGCGGGGGAGGCACGTGGGGGATGAGGGGGGGGTCTCGGCACAACCCCTCCCTCCCTTCCCGCTGGTCGAGACTCAGAACGGAGCTGCAGACAAAGGGAGGGAAGGGGACGGGGGGGGTGGGGAGGACTTCATCCAGTGGTGGATTGATCATTTTCGATGGTCCTTGATGTGTGGGCGTGAGAGTGGGGAGCGGTGGTGCAGCGGTTAGCGCTCATGGCCAACGCCGATGACGATTCTCTGAACCGGTCCTGGGCTTCCCCTAGGTTGACTCGGCCTCAAGTGAGTACCTAGTGTGGTGTGTAAACATCGCCACTTGGGAAACAAAGGCGGCCGCGCGTGGTGTTGGCCACCCACCCCTCGTGTGCGGTGCCAGCTTTCATAAGTACTCGCTAACAGCACTTGCCTCAACAGTCTGTGAAGGCTATACGGGGGATCTTTGTCTTGTTTGTGAGTGGATGCAAAGAGCGGTGGGGCAGTGGTGAGCGCCCTTCGCTCCGAACCCGGCCACCCGAGTTCGATTCCCGCTCACGGCCAACATTGGTGACGAAATTCAGCGTCAAACGAGTTCCCGGTGCAGTGAGCAGACATCAGCCACGGGGAGACGGAGGCGACAGCGCGTGGTGCGTGGGGGCACCGTGGCGCAGTGGCTCGTGCACCGCGCCATGAAACCCTGACACCTGCTCACGGCTAACGACAGTGGTGAAGTATGGTCAAACAAGCCCCATGGCCAACAGGGCGTGCACGACTGGAGCTGTGCAAGGGGTTCAGCGAGCAAAACTGTGCGCGTTTACAACCACTGCTGATGAGACACTGCACGCAGAAACCGGTCCAGAGTTGTGCTTGTGTGGAACCAATCGTTGCTGCGATGATGCACTCCCAGACTGCCGAGTGGGTTGATGGGATGCGTGACAAATGCGTTTTGTAAATTTGATGATGCTGTGGCAACGGGCAGCGCTTTAAAACGAAAGACTGGCGCGAGGCATGGGAAGGGGAGCGGATTGGACGAGGGGCGAGGGACGGGAGAAGGGAAAGGGAGCAGAAGAGAACGCGTGGGAAGTGAGAGGGGAGGGGTGGAGGTGGAGCGGAGTGGTGCACGAGAGACGGGGAGAGGGAGGAGGAGGCGTCGGTTTTCACAGTGGGCGGGGAGAGGGGAGAGGGGGGGAGCCTCAGAGTGGGGGTGGCCACAACGGAGTCACGTGATTGACGGCAGGCTCGTGCCGAGTTGTTTATATTTTGAATGTGTATTTCCATCGTCATAAACTTGCTCATGAGCTCACCTCACCGCTCCACCTCACGGCTCCACCTCACGGCTCCACCTCACGGCTCCACCTCACCGCTCCACCTCACCACTCCATCTCCTCGACGGCCTCCAGGACGTGCACCATTCCATGGCCGCCACTCCGTGATTCGTCTCGACCCTCGTCGCCGTGCCGCGTCCTGCCCGAGCCCCCACCCCGTCACCCCCCACAGCCCCTCCCCTCTCCTCGCCGCTGACCCCCCACGTCCCCCCCCCCCCACCGATGCGACCCCTCCCTGCGCGCGCGCCTTAATTCTCGCGATAAGGACCCCCCCCTTCTTCCCCCTTTCCCCTCCCTTCTCCCTCCCCCCTCCCTCCCCCCTCCCTCCCCCCTCCCTCCCCCTCTCCCTGTCCGTGCCGGCTCAGCGGCTCGCGTCCACGCGCACACACAGAGGCACAGGTCCCCCGTGTAGCCCCCACACGCTCGCGGGGCAAGGGCCGTGAGCGGGCGCCTACGAAGGCCCATAGAGCACACGCGGGGTGGTGATGTTGCAAGTACCGCGCCGCGGCCGCCTTTGTCTCTCCTCTCCCCCCCGGTGGCGCCTCGGGCCCACTCGGGGAGGCAGGGGGCACCGGGTTCAGAGATTCGCCGCTGCTGATGGTTGGCCGTGAGCGAGTGGGGGTCGAACTCGGGTCGCTGGGTCCGTCGGCGCCACGTGTATAGAAGAGACGCGCAGATGCGTGACCGCCTTCTCAACACTCACTCACCCATCACTCACTCACCCTCTCATCACTCACTCACCCTCTCATCACTCACTCACCCTCTCATCACTCACTCACCCCTCTCACCACTCACCCTCTCACCACTCACTCACCCTCTCATCACTCACTCACTCATCCATCACTCACCCTCACCACTCACTCACTCTCTCACCACTCACTCACTCATCCATCACTCACTCACTCACCCCTCTCATCACTCACTCACTCACCCTCTCATCACTCACTCACCCTCTCATCACTCACTCACTCACCCCTCTCATCACTCACTCACCCTCTCATCACTCACTCACTCACCCTCTCATCACTCACTCACCCTCTCATCACTCACTCACTCACCCCTCTCATCACTCACTCACGCTCTCATCACTCACTCACTAACCCCTCTCATCACTCACTCACCCTCTCATCACTCACTCACTCACCCTCTCATCACTCACTCACTCACCCCTCTCATCACTCACTCACCCTCTCATCACTCACTCACCCTCTCATCACTCACTCACCCCTCTCACCACTCACCCTCTCACCACTCACTCACCCTCTCACCACTCACTCACTCATCCATCACTCACCCTCACCACTCACTCACTCTCTCACCACTCACTCACTCATCCTCACTCACTCACTCACCTCCACTCACTCACCCTCTCATCACTCACTCACCTCATCACTCACTCACTACCCTCTCATCACTCACTCACCCTCTCATCACTCACTCACTCACCCTCTCATCACTCACTCACCCTCTCATCACTCACTCACTCACCCTCTCATCACTCACTCACCCTCTCATCACTCACTCACTCACCCCTCTCATCACTCACTCACCCTCTCATCACTCACTCACCCCTCTCATCACTCACTCACCCTCTCATCACTCACTCACTCACCCTCTCATCACTCACTCACCCTCTCATCACTCACTCACTCCCCCCTCTCATCACTCACTCACCCTCTCATCACTCACTCACCCCTCTCATCACTCACTCACCCTCTCATCACTCACTCACTCACCCTCTCATCACTCACTCACCCTCTCATCACTCACTCACTCACCCCTCTCATCACTCACTCACCCTCTCATCACTCACTCACTCACCCCTCTCATCACTCACTCACCCATCCATCACTCACTCACCCATCCATCACTCACTCACCCATCCATCACTCACCCTCACCACTCACTCACTCTCTCATCACTCACTCACCCTCTCATCACTCACTCACCCCTCTCATCACTCACTCACCCTCTCACCACTCACTCACTCGTCTCATCACTCACTCACCCTCTCATCACTCACTCACCCCTCTCATCACTCACTCACCCTCACCACTCACTCACTCTCTCATCACTCACTCACCCATCCATCACTCACTCACTCTCTCACCACTCACTCTCTCATCACTCACTCACCCCTCTCATCACTCACTCACCCTCTCACCACTCACTCACCCATCCATCACTCACTCACCCATCCATCACTCACCCTCACCACTCACTCACCCCTCTCATCACTCACTCACCCTCTCACCACTCACTCACCCTCACCACTCACTCTCTCATCACTCACTCACTCATCCATCACTCACTCACCCTCTCATCACTCACCCTCTCACCACTCACTGACCCCTCTCACCACTCACTCACCCTCTCATCACTCACTCACCCTCTCATCACTCACTCACCCATCCATCACTCACCCTCACCACTCACTCACCCCTCTCATCACTCACTCACCCTCTCATCACTCACTCACCCTCTCATCACTCACCCTCTCACCACTCACTGACCCCTCTCACCACTCACTCACCCTCTCATCACTCACTCACCCTCTCATCACTCACTCACCCATCCATCACTCACCCTCACCACTCACTCACCCCTCTCATCACTCACTCACCCTCTCACCACTCACTCACCCTCACCACTCACTCTCTCATCACTCACTCACTCATCCATCACTCACTCACCCTCTCATCACTCACTCACTCACCCTCTCATCACTCACTCACCCTCTCATCACTCACTCACTCACCCCTCTCATCACTCACTCACCCTCTCATCACTCACTCACTCACCCCTCTCATCACTCACTCACCCTCTCATCACTCACTCACTCACCCTCTCATCACTCACTCACCCATCCATCACTCACTCACCCATCCATCACTCACCCTCACCACTCACTCACTCTCTCATCACTCACTCACCCTCTCATCACTCACTCACCCCTCTCATCACTCACTCACCCTCTCACCACTCACTCACTCTCTCATCACTCACTCACCCTCTCATCACTCACTCACCCCTCTCATCACTCACTCACCCTCACCACTCACTCACTCTCTCATCACTCACTCACCCATCCATCACTCACTCACTCTCTCACCACTCACTCTCTCATCACTCACTCACCCCTCTCATCACTCACTCACCCTCTCACCACTCACTCACCCATCCATCACTCACTCACCCATCCATCACTCACCCTCACCACTCACTCACCCCTCTCATCACTCACTCACCCTCTCACCACTCACTCACCCTCACCACTCACTCTCTCATCACTCACTCACTCATCCATCACTCACTCACCCTCTCATCACTCACCCTCTCACCACTCACTGACCCCTCTCACCACTCACTCACCCTCTCACCACTCACTCACCCCTCTCATCACTCACTCACCCTCACCACTCACTCACTCTCTCATCACTCACTCACCCATCCATCACTCACTCACTCTCTCACCACTCACTCTCTCATCACTCACTCACCCCTCTCATCACTCACTCACCCTCTCACCACTCACTCACCCTCTCATCACTCACTCACCATCATCCTCACTCACCCTCACCACTCACTCACCCCTCTCATCACTCACTCACCCTCTCATCACTCACTCACCCTCTCATCACTCACCCTCTCACCACTCACTGACCCCTCTCACCACTCACTCACCCTCTCATCACTCACTCACCCTCTCATCACTCACCACCCATCCATCACTCACCCTCACCACTCACTCACCCCTCTCATCACTCACTCACCCTCTCACCACTCACTCACCCTCACCACTCACTCTCTCATCACTCACTCACTCATCCATCACTCACTCACCCTCTCATCACTCACCCTCTCACCACTCACTGACCCCTCTCACCACTCACTCACCCTCTCACCACTCACTCACCCCTCTCATCACTCACTCACCCTCTCACCACTCACTCACCCTCACCACTCACTCTCTCATCACTCACTCACTTATCCATCACTCACTCACCCTCTCACCACTCACTGACCCCTCTCACCACTCACTCACCCTCTCATCACTCACTCACCCATCCATCACTCACCCTCACCACTCACTCACCCCTCTCATCACTCACTCACCCTCTCACCACTCACTCACCCTCTCATCACTCACTCACTCACCCCTCTCATCACTCACTCACCCTCTCATCACTCACTCACTCACCCTCTCATCACTCACTCACCCTCTCATCACTCACTCACTCACCCCTCTCATCACTCACTCACCCTCTCATCACTCACTCACCCCTCTCATCACTCACTCACCCTCTCATCACTCACTCACTCACCCTCTCATCACTCACTCACCCTCTCATCACTCACTCACTCACTCACCCCTCTCATCACTCACTCACCCTCTCATCACTCACTCACTCACCCCTCTCATCACTCACTCACCCTCTCATCACTCACTCACTCACCCTCTCATCACTCACTCACCCATCCATCACTCACTCACCCATCCATCACTCACTCACCCATCCATCACTCACCCTCACCACTCACTCACTCTCTCATCACTCACTCACCCTCTCATCACTCACTCACCCCTCTCATCACTCACTCACCCTCTCACCACTCACCTCACTCTCTCATCACTCACTCACCCTCTCATCACTCACAGTCACCCCTCTCATCACTCACTCACCCTCACCACTCACTCACTCTCTCATCACTCACTCACCCATCCATCACTCACTCACTCTCTCACCACTCACTCTCTCATCACTCACTCACCCCTCTCATCACTCACTCACCCTCTCACCACTCACTCACCCATCCATCACTCACTCACCCATCCATCACTCACCCTCACCACTCACTCACCCCTCTCATCACTCACTCACCCTCTCACCACTCACTCACCCTCACCACTCACTCTCTCATCACTCACTCACATCATCCATCACTCACTCACCCTCTCATCACTCACCCTCTCACCACTCACTGACCCCTCTCACCACTCACTCACCCTCTCATCACTCACTCACCCTCTCATCACTCACTCCCCATCCATCACTCACCCTCACCACTCACTCACCCCTCTCATCACTCACTCACCCCTCTCATCACTCACTCACCCTCTCATCACTCACCCTCTCACCACTCACTGACCCCTCTCACCACTCACTCACCCTCTCATCACTCACTCACCCTCTCATCACTCACTCACCCATCCATCACTCACCCTCACCACTCCTCACCCCTCTCATCACTCACTCACCCTCTCACCACTCACTCACCCTCACCACTCACTCTCTCATCACTCACTCACTCATCCAGCACTCACTCACCCTCTCATCACTCACTCACTCACCCTCTCATCACTCACTCACACCTCTCATCACTCACTCACTCACCCCTCTCATCACTCACTCACCCTCTCATCACTCACTCACTCACCCTCTCATCACTCACTCACCCTCTCATCACTCACTCACTCCCCTCTCAATCACTCACGTCACCATCCCATCACCAGCCATCACTCACCTCAACCCAGCCTCACGTCACCCTCACACTCACTCACTCTCGTCATCACTCACTCACCCTCTCATCACTCACTCACCCCCCATCACTCACTCACCCTCTCACCACTTCACTCACAGTCTCCTCATCACTCACACTCACCCCTCTCACCTCACTCACCCCTCTCATCACTTCACTCACCCTCACCACTCACTCACTTCTCTCATCACTCACTCACCCATCCATCCTCACTCACTCTCTCAACCCACTCACTCTCTCATCACTCACTCACCCCTCTCATCACTCACTCACCCTCTCACCACTCACTCACCCATCCATCACTCACTCACCCATCCATCACTCACCCTCACCACTCACTCACCCCTCTCATCACTCACTCACCCTCTCCACCACTCACTCACCCTCACCACTCACTCTCTCATCACTCACTCACATCAGCCATCACTCACTCACCCTCTCATCACTCACCCTCTCACCACTCACTGACCCCTCTCACCACTCACTCACCCTCTCACCACTCACTCACCCCTCTCATCACTCACTCACCCTCACCACTCACTCACTCTCTCATCACTCACTCACCCATCCATCACTCACTCACTCTCTCACCACTCACTCTCTCATCACTCACTCACCCCTCTCATCACTCACTCACCCTCTCACCACTCACTCACCCTCTCATCACTCACTCACCCATCCATCACTCACCCTCACCACTCACTCACCCCTCTCATCACTCACTCACCCTCTCATCACTCACTCACCCTCTCATCACTCACCCTCTCACCACTCACTGACCCCTCTCACCACTCACTCACCCTCTCATCACTCACTCACCCTCTCATCACTCACTCACCCATCCATCACTCACCCTCACCACTCACTCACCCCTCTCATCACTCCACTCACCCTCTCACCACTCACTCACCCTCACCACTCACTCTCTCATCACTCACTCACTCATCCATCACTCACTCACCCTCTCATCACTCACCCTCTCACCACTCACTGACCCCTCTCACCACTCACTCACCCTCTCACCACTCACTCACCCCTCTCATCACTCACTCACCCTCTCACCACTCACTCACCCTCACCACTCACTCTCTCATCACTCACTCACTTATCCATCACTCACTCACCCTCTCACCACTCACTGACCCCTCTCACCACTCACTCACCCTCTCATCACTCACTCACCCATCCATCACTCACCCTCACCACTCACTCACCCCTCTCATCACTCACTCACCCTCTCACCACTCACTCACCCTCACCACTCACTCTCATCACTCACTCACTCATCCATCACTCACTCACCCTCTCATCACTCACCCTCTCACCACTCACTGACCCCTCTCATCACTCACTCACCCTCTCATCACTCACTCACCCTCTCATCACTCACTCACCCATCCATCACTCACCCTCACCACTCACTCACCCCTCTCATCACTCACTCACCCTCTCAACCACTCACCTCACCCTCACCACTCACTCTCTCATCACTCACTCACTCATCCATCACTCACTCACCCTCTCATCACTCACCCTCTCACCACTCACTGACCCCTCTCACCACTCACTCACCCTCTCATCACTCACTCACCCTCTCATCACTCACTCACCCATCCATCACTCACCCTCACCACTCACTCACCCCTCTCATCACTCACTCACCCTCTCATCACTCACTCACCCTCTCATCACTCACCCTCTCACCACTCACTGACCCCTCTCACCACTCACTCACCCTCTCATCACTCACTCACCCTCTCATCACTCACTCACCCATCCATCACTCACCCTCACCACTCACTCACCCCTCTCATCACTCACTCACCCTCTCACCACTCACTCACCCTCACCACTCACTCTCTCATCACTCACTCACTCATCCATCACTCACTCACCCTCTCATCACTCACCCTCTCACCACTCACTGACCCCTCTCACCACTCACTCACCCTCTCACCACTCACTCACCCCTCTCATCACTCACTCACCCTCTCACCACTCACTCACACCTCACCACTCACTCTCTCATCACTCACCTCACTTATCCATCACTCACTCACCCTCTCACCACTCACTGACCCTCTCACCACTCACTCACCCTCTCATCACTCACTCACCCATCCATCACTCACCCTCACCACTCACTCACCCCTCTCATCACTCACTCACACCTCTCACCACTCACTCACCCTCTCCTCACTCACTCACTTCACCCCTCTCATCACTCACTCACCCTCTCATCACTCACTCACTCACCCTCTCATCACTCACTCACCCTCTCATCACCTCACTCACTCACACCTCTCATCACTCACTCACCCTCTCATCACTCACTCACACCCTCTCATCACTCACTCACCCTCTCATCACTCACTCACTCACCCTCTCATCACTCACTCACCCTCTCATCACTCACCTCACTCACTCACCCCTCTCATCACTCACTCACCCTCTCATCCTCACTCACTCACCCCTCTCATCACTCACTCACCCTCTCATCACTCACTCACTCACCCTCTCATCACTCACTCACCCATCCATCACTCACTCACCCATCCATCACTCACTCACCCATCCATCACTCACCCTCACCACTCACTCACTCTCTCATCACTCACTCACCCTCTCATCACTCACTCACCCCTCTCATCACTCACTCACCCTCTCACCACTCACTCACTCTCTCATCACTCACTCACCCTCTCATCACTCACTCACCCCTCTCATCACTCACTCACCCTCACCACTCACTCACTCTCTCATCACTCACTCACCCATCCATCACTCACTCACTCTCTCACCACTCACTCTCTCATCACTCACTCACCCCTCTCATCACTCACTCACCCTCTCACCACTCACTCACCCATCCATCACTCACTCACCCATCCATCACTCACCCTCACCACTCACTCACCCCTCTCATCACTCACTCACCCTCTCACCACTCACTCACCCTCACCACTCACTCTCTCATCACTCACTCACTCATCCATCACTCACTCACCCTCTCATCACTCACCCTCTCACCACTCACTGACCCCTCTCACCACTCACTCACCCTCTCATCACTCACTCACCCTCTCATCACTCACTCACCCCCTCACCACTCACTCACCCATCCATCACTCACTCCTCATCACTCACTCACCCTCTCACCACTCACCCTCTCACCACTCACTGACCCCTCTCACCACTCACTCACCTTCCTCATCACTCACTCACCCTCTCATCACTCACTCACCCATCCATCACTCACCCTCACCACGCACTCACCCCTCTCATCACTCACTCACCCTCTCACCACTCACTCACCCTCACCACTCACTCTCTCATCACTCACTCACTCATCCATCACTCACTCACCCTCTCATCACTCACTCACTCACCCTCTCATCACTCACTCACCCTCTCATCACTCACTCACTCACCCCTCTCATCACTCACTCACCCTCTCATCACTCACTCACTCACCCCTCTCATCACTCACTCACCCTCTCATCACTCACTCACTCACCCTCATCATCACTCACTCACCCATCCATCACTCACCTCACCCATCCATCACTCACCCTCACCACTCACTCACTCTCTCATCACTCACTCACCCTCTCATCACTCACTCACCCCTCTCATCACTCACTCACCTCTCACCACTCACTCACTCTCTCATCACTCACTCACCCTCTCATCACTCACTCACCCCTCTCATCACTCACTCACCCTCACCACTCACTCACTCTCTCATCACTCACTCACCCATCCATCACTCACTCACTCTCTCACCACTCACATCTCCTCATCACTCACCTCACCCCTCTCATCACTCACTCACCCTCTCACCACTCACTCACCCATCCATCACTCACTCACCCATCCATCACTCACCCTCACCACTCACTCACCCCTCTCATCACTCACTCACCCTCTCACCACTCACTCACCCTCACCACTCACTCTCTCATCACTCACTCACTCATCCATCACTCACTCACCCTCTCATCACTCACCCTCTCACCACTCACTGACCCCTCTCACCACTCACTCACCCTCTCACCACTCACTCACCCCTCTCATCACTCACTCACCCTCACCACTCACTCACTCTCTCATCACTCACTCACCCATCCATCACTCACTCACTCTCTCACCACTCACTCTCTCATCACTCACTCACCCCTCTCATCACTCACTCACCCTCTCACCACTCACTCACCCTCTCATCACTCACTCACCCATCCATCACTCACCCTCACCACTCACTCACCCCTCTCATCACTCACTCACCCTCTCATCACTCACTCACCCTCTCATCACTCACCCTCTCACCACTCACTGACCCCTCTCACCACTCACTCACCCTCTCATCACTCACTCACCCTCTCATCACTCACTCACCCATCCATCACTCACCCTCACCACTCACTCACCCCTCTCATCACTCACTCACCCTCTCACCACTCACTCACCCTCACCACTCACTCTCTCTCATCACTCACTCACTCATCCATCACTCACTCACCCTCTCATCACTCACCCTCTCACCACTCACTGACCCCTCTCACCACTCACTCACCCTCTCACCACTCACTCACCCCTCTCATCACTCACATCACCCTCTCACCACTCACTCACCCTCACCACTCACTCTCTCATCACTCACTCACTTATCCATCACTCACTCACCCTCTCACCACTCACTGACCCCTCTCACCACTCACTCACCCTCTCATCACTCACTCACCCATCCATCACTCACCCTCACCACTCACTCACCCCTCTCATCACTCACTCACCCTCTCACCACTCACTCACCCTCACCACTCACTCTCATCACTCACTCACTCATCCATCACTCACCTCACCCTCTCATCACTCACCCTTCTCACCACTCACTGACCCCTCTCATCACTCACTCACCCTCATCATCACTCACTCACCCTCTCATCACTCACTCACCCATCCATCACTCACCCTCACCACTCACTCACCCCTCTCATCCCTCACTCACCCTCCTCACCACTCACTCACCCTCACCACTCACTCTCTCATCACTCACTCACTCATCCATCACTCACTCACCCTCTCATCACTCACCCTCTCACCACTCACTGACCCCTCTCACCACTCACTCACCTCTCATCACTCACTCACCCTCTCATCACTCACTCACCCATCCATCACTCACCCCACCACTCACTCACCCCTCTCATCACTCACTCACCCTCTCATCACTCACTCACCCTCTCATCACTCACCCTCTCACCACTCACTGACCCCTCTCACCACTCACTCACCCTCTCATCACTCACTCACCCTCTCATCACTTCACTCACCCATCCATCACTCACCCTCACCACTCACTCACCCCTCTCATCACTCACTCACCCTCTCACCACTCACTCACCCTCACCACTCACTCTCTCATCACTCACTCACTCATCCATCACTCACTCACCCTCTCATCACTCACCCTCTCACCACTCACTGACCCCTCTCACCACTCACTCACCCTCTCACCACTCACTCACCCCTCTCATCACTCACTCACCCTCTCACCACTCACTCACCCTCACCACTCACTCTCTCATCACTCACTCACTTATCCATCACTCACTCACCCTCTCACCACTCACTGACCCCTCTCACCACTCACTCACCCTCTCATCACTCCTCATCACTCCATCCATCACTCACCCTCACCACTCACTCACCCCTCTCATCACTCACTCACCCTCTCACCACTCACTCACCCTCTCATCACTCACTCACTCACCCCTCTCATCACTCACTCACCCTCTCATCACTCACTCACTCACCCTCTCATCACTCACTCACCCTCTCATCACTCACTCACTCACCCCTCTCATCACTCACTCACCCTCTCATCACTCACTCACCCCTCTCATCACTCACTCACCCTCTCATCACTCACTCACTCACCCTCTCATCACTCACTCACCCTCTCATCACTCACTCACTCACTCACCCCTCTCATCACTCACTCACCCTCCTCACTCACTCAATCACTCACCCCTCTCATCACTCACTCACCCTCTCATCACTCACTCACTCACCCTCTCATCACTCACTCACCCATCCATCACTCACTCACCCATCCATCACTCACTCACCCATCCATCACTCACCCTCACCACTCACTCACTCTCTCATCACTCACTCACCCTCTCATCACTCACTCACCCCTCTCATCACTCACTCACCCTCTCACCACTCACTCACTCTCTCATCACTCACTCACCCTCTCATCCTCACTCACCCCTCTCATCACTCACTCACCCTCACCACTCACTCACTCTCTCATCACTCACTCACCCATCCATCACTCACTCACTCTCTCACCACTCACTCTCTCATCACTCACTCACCCCTCTCATCACTCACTCACCCTCTCACCACTCACTCACCCATCCATCACTCACTCACCCATCCATCACTCACCCTCACCACTCACTCACCCCCTCTCATCACTCACTCACCCTCTCACCACTCACTCACCCTCACCACTCAACTCTCTCATCACTCACTCACTCATCCATCACTCACTCCCCCTCTCATCACTCCCCTCTCACCACTCACTGACCCCTCTCACCACTCACTCACCCTCTCATCACTCACTCACCCTCTCATCACTCACTCACCCATCCATCACTCACCCTCACCACTCACTCACAGCCCTCTCATCACTCACTCACCCTCTCATCACTCACTCACCCTCTCATCACTCACCCTCTCACCACTCACTGACCCCTCTCACCACTCACTCACCCTCTCATCACTCACTCACCCTCTCATCACTCCTCACCCATCCATCACTCACCCTCACCACTCACTCACCCCTCTCATCACTCACTCACCCTCTCACCACTCACTCACCCTCACCACTCACTCTCTCATCACTCACTCACTCATCCATCACTCACTCACCCTCTCATCACTCACCTCACTCACCCTCTCATCACCTCACCTCACCCTCTCATCACTCACTCACTCACCCCTCTCTCACTCACTCACCCTCTCATCACTCACTCACTCACCCTCTCATCACTCACTCACCTCTCAGCCCTCTCAATCACTCACTCACCTCATCACTCCACCTCCACATCCATCACCCATCCTCACCCCTCACCACTCACTCACTCTCTCATCACTCACTCACCCTCTCATCACTCACTCACCCCTCTCATCACTCACTCACCCTCTCACCACTCACTCACTCTCTCATCACTCACTCATCACCCTCTCATCACTCACTCACCCCTCTCATCACTCACTCACCCTCACCACTCACTCACTCTCTCATCACTCACTCACCCATCCATCACTCACTCACTCTCTCACCACTCACTCTCTCATCACTCACTCACCCCTCTTCATCACTCCACTCACCCTCTCACCACTCACGCACCCATCCATCACTCACTCAACCCAGCCATCACTCACCCTCACCACTCACTCACCCCTCTCATCACTCACTCACCCTCTCACCACTCACTCACCCTCACCACTCACTCTCTCGATCACTCACTCACTCATCCATCACTCACTCACCCTCTCATCACTCACCCTCTCACCACTCACTGACCCCTCTCACCACTCACTCACCCTCTCACCACCTCACTCACCCTCTCATCACTCACTCACCCTCACCACTCACTCACTCTCTCATCACTCACTCACCCATCCATCACTCACTCACTCTCTCACCACTCACTCTCTCATCACTCACTCACCCCTCTCATCACTCACTCACCCTCTCACCACTCACTCACCCTCTCATCACTCACTCACCCATCCATCACTCACCCTCACCACTCACTCACCCTCTCATCACTCACTCACCCTCTCATCACTCACTCACCCTCTCATCACTCACCCTCTCACCACTCACTGACCCCTCTCACCACTCACTCACCCTCTCATCACTCACGTCACCCTCTCATCACTCACTCACCCATCCATCACTCACCCTCACCACTCACTCACCCCTCTCATCACTCACTCACCCTCTCAACCACTCACTCACCCTCACCACTCACTCTCTCATCACTCACTCACTCATCCATCACTCCTCACCCTCTCATCACTCACCCTCTCACCACTCACGACCCCTCTCACCACTCCTCACCCTCTCACCACTCACTCACCCTCTCATCCTCACTCACCCTCTCACCACTCACTCACCCTCACCACTCACTCTCTCATCACTCACTCACTTACCATCACTCACTCACCCTCTCACCACTCACTGACCCCCTCTCACCACTCACTCACCCTCTCATCACTCACTCACCCATCCATCACTCACCCTCACCACTCACTCACCCCTCTCATCACTCACTCACCCTCTCACCACCACCCCTCACCACTCACTCTCATCACTCACTCCACACATCCATCACTCACTCACCCTCTCATCACTCACCCTACCACTCACTGACCCCTCTCATCACTCACTCACCCTCTCATCACTCACTCACCCTCTCATCACTCACTCACCCCATCCATCACTCCCCTCACCACTCACTCACCCCTCTCATCACTCCTCACCTCTCACCACTCACTCACCCTCA
>NC_083809.1:11927769-11953520 GCF_015708825.2 Lethenteron reissneri
CCCCCCCCCCACTCTAGTATGACTTGACTACAAAACCGCCCCCACCCCCCCTCTAGTATTGACGACATACCGCCCCCCCCCACTCTAGTATTGAACACAACCGCCCCCCCCCCCACTCTAGTATTGACGACACACCGGCCCCCCTCACTCTAGTATTGACGCCTCCCGCCCCCCCAACTCTGGACCCCACGACCCCCCTCCACCCCCCCCCCACTACCACCGACAGCACCCCCCCCCCCCAGCTGCCGCTGTGTCTGTCCGTGCACCCCTCGAGCAAGAGCGGGGGGATGGGGGGGGGGCCTGCAGCCGGGGATGACGCAGCCCCCCCCCTGTCCGATGCCCTCCTGGCGCCAGGGTGGCCAGGAGATGTCAACTCCCTCGCCTGGTGTGCAGGAGGTCGTGGGTTCGATCCCGACCCTTACGCTGCTGCTGCTGCTGCATATTTGGAGTTTGCGTGTCTCTCGCTCTCTCCGTGGTCGTGTGGGTTTTTTCCCCGGGTCCTCCGATTTTCCCCTCCACATTTAGAAGCACGCGTTAAGGGAAATTTGGCTGCTGTACATTTCCACGTGATGAGCCACTTCTCGTTCAGCTATGAAAAAAAAGAAAAATATCTCAAAAAATATCTACGTGGCTCAGTGGGTATTACCTGGTGAAAAAAAAATAGTTTCAAATGTCTCCTCTCTGTAGCTCAGGGTCTGGGCCGCTCTGGCTCATCGCGGGTCCCGGTGCAGTTGCACCGCGCTGCACGCTCGACAAAGATCCCCCGTGTGGCCTAACAAACTGTTGGGTCAAGTGCTGTGAGCGAGCGCCTCTGAAAGCCGGCATAGTTGGCATAGTGGGGAGAACAGTGGTGCATCTGCCAGCTATCTCGGCCAGTCAACCCATGGCACCTGAGTCTGTTCTGCGCCCTCCTGCTAGCGGGCTTTCGACCTTCACGTGGCCTCAAAGCGCCTGGCACAATCGCTGGTGTGACGTCACCGCCGCCACTTAGAGATTAACGGCGATTGTTGTTGTCTGAGTATGTGAGTGGGTGAGTGCGTGGGTGAGTCAGTGAGTGGGTGAGTGAGTGGGTGAGTGAGTGTGAGTGAGTGACGTGGTGAGTGGTAACTGAGTGAGTGGTGAGTGAGTGGGTAGTGAGTGGGTGAGTGAGTGGTGAGTGAGCGGGTGGGTGAGTGAGTGGGTGAGTGATTGGGTGAGTGAGTGTCTTGGTGTGACCAGAGGGAAGCGGTGGTGTAGCGGTTAGCGCCCTGTGCCACGAACCCAGCGACCCGAGTTTGATTCCGCTCACGGCCAACTACCAGTGACGATTATCCGAACCGGTACGAGGCCTCCCTTCGATCGACTCAGCCTCAAATGAGTACCTGGACTGGTGTGTAAACATCGCCATGAGGGAGACAAGGCGGCCGGGCGCAGTGTTGGCCACACATCCCTTCGTGTGCCGTGCCAGCCTAAATAGGTGCTCGCTAACAGCACTTGCCCCAACAGTCTGTTAAGGCTACGCGGGGGATCTTTGTCTTTGTTCTTGTGACATGCGGTAGTGTAGTGTTAGGGTTGGTGGCAGTGGTGGATGAGACGACGCAGTGGGCGTCTGAGAGGGACCGAGACCTCGACTCGGTGAGTGAAGTTCACGGGGAGAGGGACCCCCAGAGGGACCCCAGATGCTCGCGGGTTGGGGGGCCGTGCCCCTCACGTCGAGATGAGCCACGCGCGGCGTCTCTGCCCTCCCGCTGACATCATCGCCGTGAGTCGGGGACGCGGAGACCCCCAGCAGCGCTCCCCATCACAGCAGGAGGCTCCCTCCCCTCCCCTCGTCCCCCACCTCCACGCCTCGCCACTGCCGTCAACCTCACCGCAGCCTCCCCCCTCCCCATCCATTCGCCTCCAGGCAACCGCCCCCACGCTCCCCCGGGGCGACCCAGTTCCATTTCATCTCATCCCGCGCGCGCGGACTCTCACACTCGTGGGTGTGTTCATCACCTGCCTCCCCCGCCTCTCTCACGCGGTCCCCTCCCCCCATCCCTCTCTTCTCCTCCTCCACTCTCTCTCTTTTTTTACGACCAGAGGAAACAAGAAGATGCTCGGTGTAGTCGGCACTTTGCTTCGTTCATCATTTCGGTTTTTTTCCATTGCTTTGCTTTATGTGCCCCCCCTTCTCTCTCTGTCACTCACTCTCTCGCCTCCTTATCTCTCTCTCCATCGCGCTCTCTCCCCTCTCTCTCTCCACCCTCTCCTTCCTCTCGCTTTTGTTCCAAGGACGGGTTCAGCTACGACTCGCCGCCACTGACGGTAGCCGTGCCCCGAGACATCTGAAGGCAGGTCGCCGAGTTCGTATCTCACATTTTGGAAAACGTATCTCGTTTCGTTACCCACGGATGATGGTCCTGTTTAGTCAGTTACCCGGCAATTGTTTTTGTTCACACGGGAGATCCCGTGGTGCGTGAGCGCAGAAGCAAGAAAAGTAAAAAAACACGGATACATCGCAGAGATCACGAGCAGAGGGTCCTCTCCAGGAGCGTGGCACAGCAAACGGGGCGGTGAACGATCGAGAATGAAACGCACGCGAATCCAACAGGAAGAGAGCAGCAACAGCGGCGCAGATTTGACGTGAGAGCAACAGGCGCCACTGAGAAGAGAGCCGCGTGTGCAGTCAGGGCTCTGATTGCCCTCACAGGCGAATCAAGCGGGGGCGGGGGGGCGAAGCCGTGGGCGGAGTCTGCGTGGGTGGGAGGGGTGGGGGGCAAAGCCCGCCCAGAGTGGATACGTCAATGAATTTATTTTCAGGAGTTTACAATTAAGATTAAAAGTAAATTAATTATACGCACCCGCGATTCCTCGAGTCATATTGCGAGGGACAAAGCGAACCCATGCCCCCCCCCCATAGAAGTCAACTCTGCCTATGAACGAATCAGTGGATCAGGGCCCACGGTGTTTCACAAACGTGGAGCAGCAACGCTGTGTAACCAAACAAGGGTGAGAGCAGTCGGAGTGGTCATCACTAGATTTCAGACGGGGGACACTTTCACCAATAAGACATCAGTGTGAGGGCCGCGGTGGCTAGGAGATGTTAACTACCTCGCCTGGTGTACAGGAGGTCGTGGGATCAATCCCAACCCCTGACGCCTGCTGCTGATATTTGGAGTTTGTGGTGTCTCTTTTCCCGTGGTCGCGTGGATTTTTCTCCAGGTCCTCCTGCACATTTTAGAAGCACGCGTTTAGAGGATTTGGCTGCTATCAATGTCCACACGATAAGCCACTTCTCCTTGAGCTATCATTTGTGGCCAGGTCACTTCTGAAAAGAGCTACATAGCTCAAGTTGGCCTTACCTGGTTAAATAAAACTAGCTTCGTTTCTGTCTGTACGGGATAGAGTGTTTACCCCTCGCAACGAACAAAGACTGTCACTACGTCACGCGCTTCCAAATGCGCTTCTGCGGCCGTCTGGAACGCTCTTCTTTGCGATATTAGGAAGCCACTGGAGCGATGCACTTTTAAATCTCGATTGAAAACTAATTCCTTTAGAACTGCTTTTTGTGTTTCGGTTGTTGTCCTTTCCCCGCACCTTCGATTAGCACGGTTGGCTACGTACGGTGCGAAAGCAGTTCAACATACATAGCGGGTGGCGCTACAGATGACCCTTCCAATTACCTCCCTATCTCAATCCTGACCATTACCATTACAATCCTGACCATTACATCGGCACGCGTGTCAAATAATAATAATAATAATAATGTTACCGGTGTACACGTGGACAATCTCGTTGGATGATGGAGGGCATCAGAATACAGTTTGGCATAAAAACTCGCACCCTTTTGCCGAACCAAAAATACAACAAAAACAAGATCGTTGGTTTCACGTGGTGCATCGTCATAATCATCGACATCACGTGGTGTCGTGTCCGCCAGCCACGTGCTCCACGTGTCGCATCGATCTGCGAGTTGCCGCAGCAACGTGGAGTTGACGTTCCCCGCGCACATTTGGATGTTCCTCCCGCTGCCGCAACCAGGGCGACCCCCACCCCCACCTCCTCCCCCCCATGTCGAGGTATTCGCGCCCCGCTGGGGAAGGGACGTGAAGGCACGAGGGGGGGGCGAGACCCGCTGGGCTGACGTCCTCACTGCGGCGGGTGACGTCACCCGCTTGGTGATTCATCAAATCGTTCCACCTCGGCGCATTCCAGCGCGCGCTCCTCATTAACGAGAACCCACGTGACCCCCCCCCCCCCCAGCATTCTCACCCTCCCCCGTAGGGGTCACCCCCCCCCCTACTAACCTGAAGCCCATATCCCCTTTACCCGTCCCCTCAACCGCCCTTCCCCCTACCGCCCCGCCCCTCGCTTCTCCATCACCTGGCGCGTACGCACACCTGCACAAACACGAGCGGACCCCATTAGCGAGGCAGGTGGGGAGGGGCGGGGGGCGTGGGGGGTTAATTGATGACGGCCCCGCGACGCTGATTGGTGCAACGAAGCGGGGGCAGCAAACCGCCGAGAGGGCGCTGTGAGCTCTCGGCGTGGAGCGGGAGAGAGGAAGGAGAGTGAGAGCGTGTTGGTGTGTGTGTGTAGGTGTGTGTGTGTAGGTGTGTGTAGGTGTGTGTGTATGTGTGTGTGTAGGTGTGTGTGTATGTGTGTGTGTAGGTGTGTGTGTGTAGGTGTGTGTGTGTGTAGGTGTGTGTGTGTGTAGGTGTGTGTGTAGGTGTGTGTGTGTAGGTATGTGTGTGTAGGTGTGTGTGTGTGTAGGTGTGTGTGTGTAGGTGTGTGTGTAGGTGTGCGTGTGTAGGTGTGTGTGTAGGTGTGTGTGTGTGTAGGTGTGTGTGTGTAGGTGTGTGTGTGTAGGTATGTGTGTGTAGGTGTGTGTAGGTGTGTGTGTAGGTGTGTGTAGGTGTGTGTGTGTAGGTGTGTGTGTAGGTGTGTGTGTAGGTGTGTGTGTAAGTGTATGTGTGTAGGTGTGTGTGTGTGTAGGTGTGTGTAGGTGTATGTGTGTAGGTGTATGTGTGTAGGTGTGTGTGTAGGTGTGTGTAGGTGTGTGTGTAGGTGTGTGTGTGTGTAGGTGTGTGTAGGTGTGTGTAGGTGTGTGTAGGTGTGGTTGTGTGTGGATGTGTGTGTGTGTAGGTGTGTGGCGTGTGTGTAGATGTGTGTGTGTAGGTGTGTTTGTAGGTGTGTGTGTGTAGGTGTATTTGTAAGTGTGTGTGTGTGTAGGTGTGTCTGTAGGTGTGTGTGTAGGTGTGTGTCTGTAGGTGTGTGTGTAGGTGTGTGTGTGTGTAGGTGTGTGTATGTGTGTATGTGTGAATAGGTGTGTGGTATGTTCGTGTGTGTGTAGATGCGTGATGTGTGTAGGTGTGTGTGTAATGGAGCATCGTCGCTGGTTAGAAACATTTAGGCTGGCCTGCCTACGATCTATCATGGGTTTAACCAGGCTGGATTGTGTGAGGAACTCACAAATCCTTGAAAGATCTGGAAAAGTCCCATCGGTGAGCTCCTCCGGCAGGCAAGGCTGAGTTGGCTGGGTCATGTAGCCCGCATGCCAGCCACCGCATGCCTAAACAGCTTTTGTTCTACCGGATCGAGGGGGCTAAACGGGCGCGACACGGGCTAGAGAAGAGATGGAGTGATGTGGTACAGGAGGACGTGGAGCTGAGTGGACTTGCCGATGACTGGTACCAGCGATGTCAAGATCGGCCTCTGTGAAGGAGGCTCGTGAAGGACGCTGCTGGTCAGTTGGAGGCAGTCGCCCTCCACAATAACGGAGGGCGGAGGAGCGACGTTCACAACAACGAGCGGAGCGCCGGGTGGCTAAAGCACAGCAAGTTGGCACAGTAGGGGACACAGGTGGTGCATCAGCCAATCATCTCAGTCACTCGACCCATGGCACCTGGGTCTGCCCCTTGACCTCCTGCCAGCGGGCGTTCGACACTTCACGAGTCCTCAACGTGCACCTAGCCCGGCACAAGCGTCGTGGTGACGTCACCACCACTTAGTGGCGAATGGCGGTGTTGCTGTGTGTAGGTGTTTGTGTGTAGGACTGTGTGTGTAGGCGTGTGTGTGTGTAGGACTGTGTGTGCAGGCGTGTGGGGAGCGGTAGTGTAATGGTTAGCGCGCTCCACTGCGAACCTGGCGACCCGAGTCCGATTCCTGCTCACGATCAACACCGGTGACGATTATCTGAACCGGTCCTGTGCCTTCACTAGGTCGACTCAGCTTCAAATGAGTACCTGGTGCTCTGTGTAAACATCGCCACTGTGGAGACAAAGGCGGTCGGGCGTGGTGCTGGCCACCCACCCCCTCGTATACCGTCCCGGCCTTCATAGGTGCTCGCTAACAGCACTTTCCCCAACAGTCTGTTCAGGCTATACGGGGTTTTTATTTTATTTTTGCCTTTGAGCGCAATTTTGAACGCTTCAGGATGTATCCATCAGTCCACACAACAGGAATATTCTACACCAACACACACTGGGAGCGTATTATTCCCAGATTGATTGAGCACAAGCAACGCTCTGGACGGGACTCGACAATCAGTGTCTCATCAGCAGAGCCAGGCCCGCCCGATTCAATGGTGGTGAACTTTCAGACGCTATCGACAAGGACGCTTCCTCTGAAGACGCGGGTCTCTGTGGTGTGAGTCCCTGTGGTGTGAGTCCACACGAGACGTGGGTCCCAGTGGTGTGAGTCCACACGAGACGTGGGTCCCAGTGGTGTGAGTCCACACGATACGTGGGTCCCAGTGGTGTGAGTCCACACGAGACGTGGGTCCCAGTGGTGTGAGTCCACACGAGACGTGGGTCCCAGTGGTGTGAGTCCACACGAGACGTGAGTCCACACGAGACGTGGGTCCCAGTGGTGTGAGTCCACACGAGACGTGGGTCCCTGTGGTGCGAGTCCACGCGAGACGCGGTATTCTGATGACCGTGTCCATATTAGACACGGCGTGACACGAGCCTCTGTCTGTGTCTACCCCCCACCCTGCACCCCCGGCCCCCCAGGGAGTCATCACTCAGGGCGCGTTAATCCGCGCGCTGCTGTTGGGCGCGACAGCGGCGGCGATGGCCGCGTGGGGGGGGGGGGCACGTGAGTACGACACTCACCCTGGACACTCACCCTTACACTCACCCTTACACTCACCCGCACATTCCAATGAGACAGCAGCCGCTCAATTTAAGGCGACTTCTGTTGTGGAGTCTGCGGCTCACTCAATCCAAGACCGACACACAGATTTGGCGGTTCAAAGTTTGAGTTTAGACCGTTTAACGAGGACCGGTGTGTCATGCTGCGACAGTGTTCCACCAATCCGCCCATTTGCCCTGCGGTGTTTTTTTGTGAGTTTCGATCGTGGAGTCTAAGTGAGTGGAGGAGGCGAAGGGTACGACAGGGCAGAGGTGATGGGTTTAGCTCAAACGGTGGAGTTGTTGGATAGACTTGTACGCTGCGGTGGCTAGGATGTTAAATACCTCGACTGGTCTACAGGAGCGCGTGTGTCCGATCACGACCCTGACGATGCCTGCTGCTGTATATTTGGAGTTTGCGTGTTCTGCCCGTGGTCGTGTGAATTTTTCTCCGGGTCCCACGGGTTTTCACCTCCACATTTAGAATAAACATCGCGCGTTTAGAGTATTCGCCTGCTATAGATGTCCACGTCATACGCCACTGCTTCGTTGAGCTATCATTTGTGGCCAGATCGCTTCTGGAAAAGAGATACAATTATATAGCGCAGTGTTGCCTCACCTGGTAAAAGAAACACGTAGTTTAGTTTTAGTTTAGACCTGCTGGTGGTGATGGTGCGGTGTCTGCTGTTGGTGCCATTGCGTGGTAGACGAGTGAAGTGGGATTTGTGGAGACACACGAGAGGGCGATCTGGGTAAGTGTGGGGCTAGGGGTAACGAAGAGGCACACGAGAGGGAGATCTGGGTAAGTGTGAAGCAAGGGGTAACGAAGAGACACACGAGATGGCGATCTGGGTAAGTGTGGGGCTAGGGGTAACAAAGAGACACACGAGAGGGAGATCTGGGTAAGTGTGGGGCAAGGGGTAACGAAGAGGCACACGAGAGGGAGATCTGGGTGTGGGGGCAAGGGGTAACGAAGAGACACACGAGATGGCGATCTGGGTAAGTGTGGGGCTAGGGGTAACAAAGAGACACACGAGAGGGCGATCTGGGTAAGTGTGGGGCAAGGGGTAACGAAGACACCCACGATAGGGCGATCTGGGTAAGTGTGGGGGTAAGGGGTAACAAAGAGACACACGAGAGGGCGATCTGGGTAAGTGTGGGGCTAGGGGTAACAAAGAGACACACGAGAGGGCGATCTGGGTAAGTGTGGGGCAAGGGGTAACGAAGAGACACACGAGAGGGCGATCTGGGTAAGTGTGGGGCAAAAGGTGACGATGACCGCCAGAGTAGAATCATCATCACGCCCCCAGAATTAACATCGGTAAAAAACTATTTCTAGATTCACACTGTACTTTATTGATGTGTTTTGTCATATTACTAATTAGTATTATGCACACTTTAAATAAGTGTATGGATGTTATATTTATGTGTACAAGGCAGGATTAATGCTACCAAACATTTTCATTTTCTCCCGTATGTTCAGTCGGACGCGGGCCTCAACCCCCCACCCCTCTCCCCAGACATAAACATCGCACCAACGTTCGCCAATTCTACTTTCGCGCAGATTTTCAGGAATTGCACCCTGGCGGATGTCGAGGCGTTGCCGCATTTCACCTGGAAATAGTCTATTAACAAACACCCGCAGACTTGCATAGACACACAATACAAAGATCCCTGGATAGCCTTAGCAGACTGTATGGTCAAATACTGTTAGCGAGTAACGATGAAGGCCGGCACGGTACATGAGGGCTTGGGTGGCCAGCACCACGCCTGACCGCCTTTGTCTCCCCAGTGGCGATGTTTACACACCGCACCAAGTACTCATTTTAGGCTGAGTCGACCTAGGGGAGGCCCAGGACCGATTCAAATAATTGTCACTGGTGTTGGCCATAAGACTTAGACTCACATCGAGACCCATAGACTTACATAAGACACTCATAAACTTACATCGAGGCCCACAGACTTACATATACTGAGCGGTCCTGAGCCAGTGGAACAAGATCCACATTACTTTGGCGAGGCCGAGTCAAGGTCTAATGAACGCGACACCAGCCAACGTTGACTTCTCTTCACCGAGCGATTCAGCCTCTCGTGGTGGTGCTCACTTTACCCACCCTGGAGAGACGGTGATGATAACGACGACGATGATGAGGCTGAGTCGATCTTGATAGTAATTTAGAAACTAGCGTGCACAGTATTGGTTCACTTTGAGAGAGAGAATGGTTCGGAGGCGTGGGACACGACAAGTGAGGAGGAAGGCGGATCCGGACTGACGCTACCAACAATTGCCCAAGCTCTGGGGCCCTGTGCTGGCATGTTTGGCCAGCTCCGTGGACGAGGGTTTATGCAGCTGGGAGGGAACCGGAGCGCCCAGAGAAACCTCCCAAGTGTGAAGTGGGGGTCATCTCTGTGTAGATGGAAATGTACCCACTTGCTGTACTGCCATCATACCCCGATGACTTGCTCCTGATTATAATTATGATCCGGTTGAGATGATGATGACGCTAAAGCGATGCCGATGTTGTTGGATTGAGCCGAATGATGTCAACTCTACGGTGATGGATTAATGATACCGATACAGCCACGCTTGCAAATGTGATTTGTAATGTTGAATCTCACCCGTGCACCGTTAGTTCAAGTTTAACGTGCAATGAAATTGAGGGACTGTTGTTGGTGTGCTGCCTTGTCCCAAGCTTGCATTTGGTGTTGAGAATGGGCCCAGGACACGCTGGCGGGACTATGTCGCTCTGCTGGCCTGGGAATTCCCCACGGAACAGCTGGAGTCTGTCGCCAGGGAGAGGGAGGTGTGGACCGCGACTACTCAACACGCTGCCACCACGACCCTCACCATGACAAGCGGATTGAGAAACGAACGAACATATTAATTTATTTTTAGCGACTTAATTACTTTTTCTCGCTGACCCGCGAACCCCTATTGGACATCTGTGAAAAAAGATCTTCAAACGCATCGGAAATCTTCCAGGATAAATCAAGATTGTGATGCTGATGATGGAGATGATGATTATCTGGAAGATGAGCATGAAGATGAGCATGGGTGGATGTGGATCGCCAGGCGGGACGACTTGAGGCTCTCTCCCCCTGGGTGGACGAGGATGACCCCCCTGGGTGGACGAGCGTGACCTCCTGGGTGCAGTTGGACCGAGTCAAACGCCCCCCCCCCTATGCCCCCGAACAGATTTAAACTCACAGCCTTAGCGGCTGCTACCTGCGAGCCGCTCACTCTGCCACTGATTGCATGATTTGATGCGGGATGAGTGTGGTCACTGCATCATCGAGGGGGGGGGGTCCCGTGGTAGCAACCCCCCCTGCCTCCCTTCACGGGGGTCCCGCAGGAGCCTCTTGCTGTAGGGAGCGCGGCACAAAGGGCAGAGGCGCAGGACTCCCACAGAGAACCCCTCCAGCGCCTCGAGGCACGCGTCGTGGTACACGTGGGCACACGACAGGAGCACCGGGGGCGCTCCCGCTGGGGTCAGCGCCGGGGGGCGCGCCGGGGGGCACGCCGGGGGGCACGCCGGGATCGGGGCCGCAGCGGCCCTCGCCGCCCCTCTCCGCGTCCCCGGCTTCTGTTCCCGTCTCTCCGTGACCGCCGCCCCCCCTCTTTGGGGAGCTGCGCTCCCCCGGCCCCTCCCCTTGGTGGCCCCGACACCGCCATGCTGCCGGAGAGGCCGGGCACCAGCCGGAGCCTCCTGCGCCGGCGTCCACAGCGAGGTGAGGCAGATGGGGCAGAGGCGTGGGTCCCGCGCCAGTGCCTGAGAGAGGCGAGGAATGGAAGAGTGAGGGCCACGTGCTTGCCAGCTGGTGTGTTAATGTGAGATCGGAGAGCGGCGTCGAAGACGGAGTGGAAACATCACAGCCAGTTTTGACTTAAACTGGTTAATAACGTCCTTCTAATGATTGCTCAGTTTATACCCATCTTCTCGGTTGAAATTGTGTCTATATATCTGGATGGCTTCATGAACGAATCTTGTTGATAGCCAGTTGGTTTGCAAAGTACCTTCGTATTGGATAAATCTATTTCGTGTGAGCCCACCGCATTAAAATAATGATCAGCCACGGCCGAGGTATTGGTCCTACCGTGTTTCAGATCTGCCTTATGTTCACGAACACGGTCCGAGACATGTCGCTTAGTTTCCCCAATGTAACTACTGCCGCAGACACAGCTTAGTTTGGAGACGCCGGGGTATTGCATGTCAGGGATCACATCCTTCACAGATGGGATGAGATCACGAATTTTATGTACTGTGTTAAATCGAACCTGGATTTTGTGTTTGCTCATGATTTTGGTGACTCCTGCTATGTATGGCAAGGTTATGGGTTTTGATTGGGTCCTCAGATGGTTCTTTCCCAACGGTTGGGGTGATTGCTTTACGGATTGTGTCGTCTGAATATCCATTCATCTTGTGGCTGTCAGGCGACAGCCACAAATCTGACTGTCGCCTGATGAAGCCAGATGTAATTACTGGCGAAACATAGTACTCGGATTGTAAATGGTGTGGCTTTGCTCTCTAACACACCGGTGTGCAGTACTAGTGACGAATTGGCACGTTCTGTGTACGTCACAAAACCTTTCTAATTGGCTGTGTTGGGTGGTGGCGGGTTTAACGACACATTTATATTTACGCGATCTGACCCAAAAAAACCTGTATTATGGATATTTGTCGCGAAAGCCCACGTGTTAAATGGATAATATATGGCATTGTCTTTGAAACTGGTCTACACCAGAGACAGCAGCAGCAGCCCTCTGTCGAGCCGAGTCTCACCGGCTGTGTTGACGCTGCACGCGACGTCCACACACGCCAGGTGGCGCTCGCGCGTCACCGTCCCAGCCTGGCTTTCCCACATACCGTATTCTGGCGACTATGTTTATACAAGTGGAATTTTTTATATATTATAAAATAATAACCACGTATAGTATAATACATTTTAATATATCAATAACGTGCACTTTTCACAGCGATGGTCGTACGGTACAAATGCGCAATGGGTTACTGAGCATCTTCTGTTTAGGTACCGCACCACGCTACGATCCACCATCCCATCTCCTTGCTTCAATTCAAGTACTTTCTCTTTACGTTCTGGTTTTCAGGAAGGCATCCTGGGCGTAAACCGAGCCATGCCCGTGCCTTCATCTGTGTGCGAATCAGCTCAAGCCGCCCGTGCACCACGTGACTCCCGTGTGGCCACCCCAAGGGAACCCGTCTCCCTCCCACTGGCCCCTGTGAAAAACAGACTCCACTCCCCCCTCGGCCGGCAGCAGCGTCGAGTCCCTGATGCAGCAGCATCCTCCTCGCCCCCCCCCTCTCCCGACACCCTGCGCTCCCCTTCCTCCGCTCTTTTCCCATCCATTCCCCATACCTGCTAATCCCTTATCAGTGCCCTACCTTATTACAGACACATTCAGACCTTAATGATCACCCCGTGCCCTTATAAATCTCAACGTTCAACCTACAAACTCCCATTACAAGGGAGAAACAAATAGGCATGTTGCCCATATTGAAACGGCTGTACGCCGTATGGACCTGAAAACTAAATTTTCCTGTACAGAATCTGGGTAAACAGTATGGGTTGAAGAGTATGCTTCCCTATCACTCCCCACGCATTCTTTATCTGCCCCCTCCCTCATCCCCCCACCGTCCACTCTACTCCCCTCCCCGTGCCGCGCGCTGCGGGTGGTGCACGGTGTTATGCGAAATACTCAATAATCCGCAGCATCGCTGTGGAGAATGATGTAACGAGATAACTAAGCAGGTACAATTCGCCTACTTCACGTCTCAACTCCACACAGAGGTGAGGAGTTTTTGTGACACATTGGTTGAAGTCTTCCTTGGATCGAGCACACAGCCCGACTCGTCTGATGAAGACACGAGAGTTTTGTGTTGAACTAATGCTGCTGAAATGTTAAACCAAGCTGTTTATGGGATGGGTACAAAGTTATTACATTTTGTCACTGTCTTCGTGCGTGTTACTGTGCTCCACACCTGACGACACGAGTTCGATTCCTGCTCACGGCCAACACCAGTGGCGATTAGCTGAGCCGGTCCTGGGCCTCCCCTAGGTCGACTCAGCCTCAAATTAGTACCTAGTGTGGTATGGAAATTTCGCCACTAGGGAGACAAAGGTGGTGGGGCCTGGTACTGGCCACCCACCCCCTCATGTGCTGTGCTGGCCTTCATAGGTGCAACTCGCTAGCAGCACTTGCCCCAAAAGTCTGTTAAAGGCTACACGGGAGGTCTTTGTCTTCGTGAAGGACGCTGCTGGGCAGTTTGAGGCAGCCGCCCTCCACCAACAACGGAGGGCAGATGAGCGACGCTCACAACAATGAGCAGAACTAAAACGCTAAAAGTTAGCACAGGGAGGAGCACAGGTGGTGCACCTGCCAGGCATCTCAATCAATCAACGCATGGTACCTGGGTCTGTTACATGACCTCCTTCCAGCGGGCCTTCGACACTTCACGTGGCCTCCAAATGCACAGAGTATGGCACAAGCCCCATGGTGAAGTCACCGCCACTTAGTGGTGAACGACGGTGGTTGTAGTTGTGTGTGCATGTAGCACGCGATCACAAATCACTCTTTGATTCAATAAAAAAATACAGTATCTCTCAGCAGCACATCTATAACCATCCTGAAGGGAAAGAACAATTACCTGATCTCTGACCCCAGGAACAAGTTTGTAGGTTTGCTGAGCGTTTGTGTTGAGGTTTTGGGAGAGGGGAAACCGCTCAGATCAAACATCATCATGGGGCAAGGAAGGTTTGTGAACCTGCTGGGGCTACAGTCCCTATGCGTGGTGGACTGTGCCATCTGCAGAGGAGATACAAAGAGTGATCCAGATCCTGAGACTACCGGGGTATCTCCCTCCTCTGTGAGGCCGCAACAGGTCCTGGCGATGGTTATTCAACGTCGCATTGCCAGGCGCACTGAGGAGAGTTTTGTGATTTCAGACTGGGGCGGTTCTGCACGGACACCTATTTTCTCGGTCCGTCTGTTACAGCAGAGGTGTCGGGGATTTTAACAGGAAGTAACATCTTTGTATTACTGACCTGGTCAAGGCCTATGATTCCAATTAATAGGCCAGGGCTCTGAGCTGTTGTTCGTGCTTTGAGAGTCCCTGACCGTCTGCTAACAATCATTAAAGACCTTCATCAAGGTAAGCAGGCCCAGGTAAAGCTGTGTGGCAAGGAGTCGGAGCATTTTTGGTTCCCATGTGGGTGTAGACAGGGATGTCCTCTGGCCCAACCACTATTTAACATCTTCTTTTGACCACTTATTTCTAGAACCTTTTCCTGGCTGTACCAGTGGAGTTTCTATCCAGTACAGATACAATGGCAGGCTGATCGATGCCCAAGTGCAGTCGAGGGATGGCTCCATATTGGTCAAATTTGTAATGTATGCGTATGATCTGGTAATTGCTGCTTACTCTGAGAAGGAGTTGGAGATGCAATTGTTGAACCTGGAGCATGCCACTAAGAGATGGGGCATGACTATCAAAACAGAAATCAAAGCACGTGTCTGAGTATTTGGTGTCATCAAACACTCCACCCCCGCCACTCGCCACGAGTGATGGAGCAGTTGGGGACAGAGTGGAGAAGTTTCCGTATCTGGGCGGTGTGATTTCCGCACCTCCGATTAGCAAAGCTGGCTCCGTACGGTGCGAAACAAGTTCACCATACATACATAATGAGCTCCAGTTTGATAGCGGAAGTCTCACTCCAAATAAATCAAGCAGCATTAACTTTTTATCAGCTGCGTAACGCTGTGTGGAAGCTACCTGGCCACATTTATGCCCTCCTCTAATAACGTGGAGCCCTTTAAATGAGCATCTGCACCGGTTTAAAAGATTCAGGTTGGCCTGCCTACGATCTATCCTGGGTTTAACCAGACTGGATTGTGTGAGGAGCTCACAGATCCTTGAAAGATCTGGACACAGTCCCATTGATGTGCTCTCCAGCAGGCAAGTCTGCATTGGCTGGGCCATGTAGCCCACCACATGCCCAAGCAGCTTCTGTTTGGCTGGAGAGAGGGGCAAAATGGGCATAGCACGGGCTGGAGAAACATGAACTGATGACTGGTACCAGCAGTGTCGAGATCGGCCTCTGTGGCGGAAGCTCGTGAAGGACGCTACTGGGCAGTTGGAGGCTGCCCTCCAACAACATCGGAGGGTAGAGGAGCGACGCTCACAATAACGATGGGAGTGCCGGGTGGCTAAACGGCAGCGAGTTGGCACAGTAGGGGGTACAGCTGGTACATCTACTGGTCATCTCAGTCAGCCAACCCATGGCACCTGGGCCTGTGCCGTGACTTCCTGTTAGCCTTCAACACTTCACGTGGCCTCAAAGTGCACCTGGCCTGGCACAGGCGCTGTGGTGACATCACCGTCACTTAGGTATTGGTATTAGCAGGTATTCATTGGGTGTGACAGTGTGCTCTGTGTGTAACTGTGTGTGTGACGGTGTGACTGTGTGATGGTGTGACTGTGTGTGATGGTTTATGTGACGGTGTGACAGTGTGTGTGACAGATGGGGTAGCTGTGGAGAGAGTGGAGAGTTTTCCATACCTGGGCAGTGTGCTCATTATCGGCTACAGTTTGACAGCAGCTGTCTCACTCCGAATCAGTCGAGCAGCAGTATATCTTTTCATAGGCTCTGTAATGCTGTGTGGAAGCTACCTGGTCTCACGCTCCACGCAAAGTTTCGGGTCTTCTCGGCCACGGTCATTCCCTCCCTTCTCTATGATTGTGTGATGGTGTGTGTGACAGTGTGACGGTGTGACGGGATGTGTGATGGTGTGTTTGTGTGAGGGGGTTTGTGACGGGGTGTGTGTGTGAGGGGGAGTACTGTGTGAATGTGTGACTGTGTGTGTGAGGGGGAGTACTGTGTGACAGGGTTTGTGTGTGACAGGGTGTGTGTGTGACAGGGTGTGTGTGACTGTGTGTGTGACAGGGTGTGTGTGTGAGGGGGTGTGTGTGTGACAGGGTGTGTGTGTGACAGGGTGTGTGTGTGACGGTGTGTGTGACAGGGTGTGTGTGTGACAGGGTGTGTGTGTGACAGGGTGTGTGTGTGACAGGGTGTGTGTGTGACAGGGTGTGTGTGTGTGAATGTGTGATGGTGTGTGAATGTGTGACGGTGTGTGAATGTGTGACGGTGTGTGTGACTGTGTGTGTGTGACTGTGTGTGTGACTGTGTGTGTGTGACTGTGTGTGTGTGACTGTGTGTGTGACTGTGTGTGTGTGACTGTGTGTGTGTGACTGTGTGTGTGTGTGACTGTGTGTGTGTGTTGGAAGAGGTCACCCCCTGTGAGTGGCTGGCTGAGGTTCCAGCTGTTGAGGAAGTACTGACCTCTTCCAACACACAAAGATCTTTGATCTTTGTGTGTTGGAAGAGGTCACCCCCTGTGAGTGGCTGGCTGAGGTTCCAGCTGTTGAGGAAGTACTGAGGGCGATCCGGAGTCTGAGACCAGGGAAGGCACCGGGCAGAGATGATCTCCCAAGCGAAATGCTGGGGGAGGGTGGCGTTTGTGCACGGACTGCCCTATATGACATCATAACAGCGGTCTGGGCCACTGGGCGGGTTCCGCGGGGCTGGAGGGGTGCCCTGGTGGTCCCCCTCTTTAAGAGGGGGGACCGCACAGACTGTAGCAACTACAGGGGCATCTCACTCCTCAGTGTGCCGGGTAAGGTCCTGGCAAGGATTATTCAACATCGCCTTGCTAGGCACGCTGGAGAGGGGCTTGCGGAGCCCCAGTGCGGTTTCAGGAGGGGGCGGTCCTGCACGGATGCCATATTTTCTGTCCGTCTGCTACAGCAGAGGTGTAGGGAATTCCAAAAAGACCTACATCTCTGCTTTATTGACCTGGTCAAGGCCTATGATACCATCAGTAGGACTGGACTCTGGGTTGTTCTTCGTGCTTTCGGAGTCCCTGACCCTCTGCTCACGATCATTAAGGACCTTCATGATGGTGAGCGGGCCCGGGTAAAACTACGTGGCCGGGAGTCGGAGCCTTTCTCTGTACACCTTGGGGTGCGACAGGGATGTCCTCTGGCTCCCACATTATTTAACATCTATTTTGACCGCGTAGTTCGTGAAGCCTTCAATAGCTGTACCGGGGGAATTTCCGTTTGGTACAGATATAATGGGAGGCTGATCGACGCCCGGGTGCGATCAAGGGATGGCTCCCTATTGGTCAACCACGTTATGTATGCCGATGATTTGGTAATAGCTGCTCATTCAGAAGAGGAGTTGGAGGCGCTGCTGCTGAGACTGGAGCGTGCCACTAAGAGGTGGGGCCTTACCATCAGCCCCACCAAAACCAAGCACCTGCCTGGGTATTTTGTACCATCGGACACTCCACCCCCACAACTCCCAATTGGTGATGGGGCAGTTGTGGAGAGAGTGGAGAGTTTCCCATACCTGGGCAGTATGCTTATGACCGGCTCCAGTCTATCAGCAGAGGTCTCACTCCGAATCAGTCGAGCGGCAATATCTTTTCATCGGTTGCGTAACGCTGTGTGGAAGCTACCTGGTCTGTCGCTCCGCACGAAGCTTCAGGTCTTCTCGGCCACGGTCATTCCCTCCCTTCTCTACGCTTGCGAGACGTGGACCCCCCTGGTGGAGCATCTTCGCCGGTTGGAAACATTTGGGCTGGCCTGCCTACGATCCATCCTGGGTTTGGCCGGGCTGGATTGTGTGGGGAGCTCACGGATCCTTGAAGGGTCTGGGCGGGGTCCCATCAGTGAGCTCCTCCGGCAGGCAAGGCTGCGTTGGCTGGGTCATGTAGCCCGCATGCCCAGCCACCGCGTGCCTAAACAGCTTTTGTTCGGCCGGATCGAGGGGGCTAGACGGGCGCGGCACTTGCTGGAGAAGAGATGGAGTGATGTGGTACAGGAGGACGTGGAGCTGAGTGGACTTGCCGATGACTGGTACCAGCGGTGTCAAGATCGGCCTCAGTGGAGGAGGCTCGTGAAGGAAGCTACTGGGCAGTTGGAGGCAGTCGCCCTCCAACAACAACGGAGGGCGGAGGAGCGACGCTCACAACAACGAGCGGAGCGCCGGGTGGCTAAAGCACAGCAAGTTGGCACAGTAGGGGGCACAGGTGGTGCATCAGCCAGTCATCTCGGTCATCTCGGTCAGTCGACCAGTGGCACCTGCTGGGTCTGCCCCGTGACCTCCTGCCAGCGGGCTTTCGACACTTCACGTGGCCTCAAGGTGCACTTGGCCTGGCACAAGCATCGTGGTGACGTCACCGCCACTTAGTGGCGAATGGCGGTTGTTGTTGTTGTTGTGTGTGACTGTGTGTGTGTGTGTGACTGTGTGTGTGTGACTGTGTGTGTGTGTGACTGTGTGTGTGACTGTGTGTGTGTGACTGTGTGTGTGTGTGACTGTGTGTGTGTGACTGTGTGTGTGTGACTGTGTGTGTGTGACGGTGTTTGTGTGTGAGGGGGAGTTCTGTGTGAGCACCGTGGCCTCGATGCGCTCCCAGTCCCAGCTGGCGCTCGCCCCCTCGCTCTGCTGTGCTCGCCGCTCGCGCTCCACCTCCATCTCCCGCAGGAAGGCGTCCACGCCAGAGTCGCACGCACGAACCAGACGCTCGCCCAGCACCAGCAGCTTGCGGGGTCACAGGGTCACAGGGTCGCAGGTCGTGGGGTCACAAAGTGGTGGGATCACATGGTCACAGGATCACATGATCGTGGGGTTACATGGTCGTGAGGTCACGCAATCGCGGGGTCACACGGTCGTGGGGTCACACGGTCGTGGGGTCGCGGGGTCACACAGTCGCCATATAAAAATAAATGGTTATTATCAACATCATCATCACCGTCATCATCAGTAGCAGCATAATCATCATCAGCAGCAGCAGCATAATCATCATCAGCAGCAGTATAACCATCATCATCAGTAACAGCATAACCATCATCAGGATCAGTGTAACCATCATCATCAGCAGCGTGACCATGATCATCATCATCAGCAGCAGTGTAACCATCATCATCATCAGCATAACCATCATCAGCAGCAGCAGCAGCAGTGTAACCATCATCATCATCAGCATAACCATCATCATCAGCAGGGCACCTTGTTCTCGTAGAAGCGGCGGCGCAGCGCGGGGTCGCGGGGCGGCACAGACTCGCGGAGGCGGCGGAACCGCGCCCGGGCAGAGACGCCCCTCCACCACGCCTGCAGCCTACTCAGCAGCAGCAGTATCAGCACACACATCGTCAGAGACGCCCCTCCACCACGCCTGCAGCCTACTCGGTACCAGCAGCAGTAGCAACAGCAGCAGCAGTAGTACACACATCATCAGAGACGCCCCTCCACCACGCCTGCAGCCTACTCGGTACCAGCAGCAGTAGCAACAGCAGCAGCAGTAGTACACACATCATCAGAGACGCCCCTCCACCACGCCTGCAGCCTACTCGGTACCAGCAGCAGTAGCAACAGCAGCAGTAGTACACACATCATCAGAGACGCCCCTCCACCACGCCTGCAGCCTACTCGGTACCAGCAGCAGTAGCAACAGCAGCAGTAGTACACGCATCATCAGAGACGCCCCTCCACCACGCCTGCAGCCTACTCGGTACCAGCAGCAGTAGTACACGCAGCAGCAGCAGCAGTAGTACACACATCATGAGAGACCCCCCTCCAGCACGCCTGCAGCCTACTCGGCAGCAGCAGAAGCATCATCAGTAGTAGTAGAAGTATCAGAAGGGTCAGGAGAAGTACCAGGGGAGGTATCAATACCATGATCATTGTCATCCTGAGCATCATGAGCATCACTAGCAGCAGTCGTATCATCACGAGCATCATCATCAATGGCAGAACAGCAGTGAGTAGCAGCAGGAGTAGCAGCAGCATCATCAGCAACATCATTAAGTCGGTGGTGGTGCTGGTGTTGTTGTTGGTATTGACTAGCAACTGTCGTCACACACAGAAACGCAGTGGTCACGCACATGCGTCACGTGATGTACGGGAGACTTAAGCTGGCCTAGAGAGAGACAGAGATCGCCAGACTCAGCCAGCTTTGTTCGAGTGCCGTGAAGAAGAAAAAGAGGGGCCATTGCCGTCACCGCGCGTGCCGAGGTTCGCTGTGCGCTGTGCTTGTGCATCACTACCAATGTGACGGCATCAGCAGATATTTTTGTTAACGTCGCAGGAATTGTTCGTCTGTGTTGTTGTGTGTTTGCTGTGTGGTTGTGGTGGTTGTTGTTTTGGTGGTTGTGGTGTTTGTGTTTGCTGTGTGGTGGTTGTGGTGGTTGTGGTGTTTGTGTTGGTTGTGGTGTTTGTGTTGGTTATGGTGGTTGTGGTGTTTGTGTTGGTTGTGGTGGTTGTGGCTGTGATTGCTGAGCGCACCGCGTGGCACACTTGTGGCGGTAGAGGCGGGAGGCTTCGTGCACGACGCGAGCCTCATAGGGAGACACGCGGCACACGGGGCAGCGTCGGCAGCGCGCCACTCGCTCCAGCGCCTCCACACATCCCTGGGGGGCACGGGAGGGGGGGGGGGCGAGGTCTGCGGTGAGAGTGACTCACGTGGAGTGTCTGGGGGGGGGGGGTGCCGACCAGTGGTAGCGCGTTTGTCATTTGTTGCGGACGTTGGCGGTTCGATTCCATCAGGCCACATTGGTTAATACTACACTCTAATACTAAACTTTAATACTAGACTTTAATACTACACTCTAATACTAGACTTTAATACTACACTCTAATACTAGACTCTAATACTACACTCTAATACTACACTCTAATACTAGACTTTAATACTAGACTTTAATACTACACTCTAATACTAGACTTTAATATTAGACTTTAATACTACACTCTAATACTAGACTTTAATATCAGACTTTAATATTAGACTTTAATACTACACTCTAATACTAGACTTTAATATCAGACTTTAATACTACACTCTAATACTAGACTTTAATATCAGACTTTAATACTACACTCTAATACTACACTCTAATACTAGACTTTAATACTAGACTTAAATACTCTAATACTCGACTTTAATACTCTAATACTAGACTTTAATACTAGACTCTAATACTAGACTTTAATACTCGACTTTAATTCTAGACTCTAATACTCTAATACTAGACTTTAATTCTAGACTCTAATACTCTAATACTAGACTTTAATACTCTAATACTAGACTTTAATACTAGACTCTAATACTAGACTCTAATACTAGACTCTAATACTAGACTGGACCACCACATGTGCCCGGGCGGTGATGGCGATGCACGCATCCTGTAATCCAGCACTCCAGCGGCTAGGATCGGTGGCTCACCAGAAGGCAGTTGAGCAAATGGATTAATCACCATCTGTTTACATCTGTACTGAGTGTTACCCCATCCCGCAAGTGGGTGCTCCGGTTTCATAATTAGTTAGTCATTAAATGGCTGAAAAAATATCTTGCAGCAGGGAGGACCCTCCCGCGACTCAGTGTGGTTGTGGTGGATATGTAACATGATTAACATTATTAGACTGCATCACACACTGCGTCAACACACAGCATCACCACACTCAGTATCATCACCACGTCATCATCACCACGTCATCATCACACACATCATCACACACGTCATCATCACATACGTTATCGCAAACAGTATCATCACACAGTGTCATCACACAGCATCGGCACACACAGTGTCAACACACAGCATCATGATAGTCAGTGTCATCACACACGTCATCATCATACGTCATCATCACACACCATCATCACACGCGGCATCATCACACTCGGCGGCCGCGCTAGTAAATAGTGCGGCCATTGTGAGTTGGAAGTCAGGGTCCGGAGAGTGGGGTGAGATCCGTATGGAGTGTGCGGTGGTGGTGGAAGTGATGGCGATGGGTAGGGAGAGATGCGTGGTGTGCGATGGTGGTAGTGATGGCGATGGGTAGGGTGAGATACGTATGGAGTGTGCGGTGGTGGTGGTGGTGGTGGTGATGGCGATAGGTAGGGAGAGATGCGTGGTGTGCGGCGGTGGTGGTGATGGCGATGGGTAGGGAGAGATGCGTGGTGTGCGGCGGTGGTGGTGATGGCGATGGGTAGGGAGAGATGCGTGGTGTGCGGTGGCGGTGGTGGTAGTGATGGGTAGGGAGAGATGCGTGGTGTGCGGTGGTGGTGGTGATGGCGATGGGTAGGGAGAGATGCGTGGTGTGCGGCGGTGGTGGTGATGGCGATGGGTAGGAAGAGATGCGTGGTGTGCGGCGGTGGTGGTGATGGCGATGGGTAGGGAGAGATGCGTGGTGTGCGGTGGCGGTGGTGGTAGTGATGGGTAGGGAGAGATGCGTGGTGTGCGGTGGCGGTGGTGGTGGTGATGGGTAGGGAGAGATGTGTGGTGTGCGGTGGGGGTGGTGGTGGCGATGGGTAGGGAGAGATGCGTGGTGTGCGGTGGCGGTGGTGGTGGTGATGGGTAGGGAGAGATGCGTGGTGTGCGGTGGCGGTGGTTATGGCGATGGGTAGGGAGAGATGCGTGGTGTGCGGTGGGGGTGGTGGTAGTGATGGGTAGGGAGAGATGCGTGGTGTGCGGTGGGGGTGGTGGTGGTAGTGATGGGTAGGGTGAGATGCGTGGTGTGCGGTGGCGGTGGTGGTAGTGATGGGTAGGGTGAGATGCGTGGTGTGCGGTGGCGGTGGTGGTAGTGATGGGTAGGGAGAGATGCGTTGGGTGCGGTGGTGGTGGTGGTAGTGATGGGTAGGGAGAGATGCGTGGTGTGCGGTGGCGGTGGTGGTAGTGATGGGTAGGGTGAGATGCGTGGTGTGCGGTGGTGGTGGTGGTAGTGATGGGTAGGGTGAGATGCGTGGTGTGCGGTGGTGGTGGTGGTAGTGATGGGTAGGGTGAGATGCGTGGTGTGCGGTGGTGGTGGTGGTAGTGATGGGTAGGGTGAGATGCGTGGTGTGCGGTGGTGGTGGTGGTAGTGATGGGTAGGGTGAGATGCGTGGTGTGCGGTGGCGGTGGTGGTAGTGATGGGTAGGGTGAGATGCGTGGTGTGCGGTGGCGGTGGTGGTAGTGATGGGTAGGGTGAGATGCGTGGTGTGCGGTGGCGGTGGTGATGGGTAGGGTGAGATGCGTGGTGTGCGGTGGCGGTGGTGGTAGTGATGGGTAGGGTGAGATGCGTGGTGTGCGGTGGTGGTAGTGATGGGTAGGGTGAGATGCGTGGTGTGCGGTGGTGGTAGTGATGGGTAGGGTGAGATGCGTGGTGTGCGGTGGTGGTAGTGATGGGTAGGGTGAGATGCGTGGTGTGCGGTGGTGGTAGTGATGGGTAGGGTGAGATGCGTGGTGTGCGGTGGTGGTAGTGATGGGTAGGGTGAGATGCGTGGTGTGCGGTGGTGGTAGTGATGGGTAGGGAGAGATGCGTTGGGTGCGGTGGTGGTGTCCGCGTGTTGGGCGAGGGGAGTCGTGGCTCAGCAGTTAGCACACTGCGCTACAAACCCGGAAACCCGAGTTCGATTCATGGTTACGGCCACCAACATTAGCGATGATGATCTGAACCGGTCCTGGGCCTCTCCTAGGTCGACTCAGTCTCAAATGAGTACCTGCTGCGGTGTGTAAACATCACCACTGGGTGGACAAAGGCGGCCGGGCACGGTAGTGGCCACACACTCCTTCGTGCACCGTCCCGGCCTTCATAAGCGCAAGCTAATAGCACTTGCCCCAACAGTACGTTAGGGGCTACACGGGGGAACTTTGTATTTATCTTTTTGCACGAGGGATGTTGTTTGTGCGGGCAGTGAGCGGCGGGGATGGTGAGTGGTGCGTTGAGCAGTGGTGAATGGAGCTGAGGCATGGTAACACATTTCACATGGGTAACCGTGGTGATAATAATATTGAGTTGTTATAGCAGCAGCGTGTATTTAACTACAGCTCACAACGCTGCGCAATCTGCAAACACAGAGGCGCGCGTAGTCTACGACGTTTTCAGCCAATTAATGACGAGTGTTTGTACACGTGGGAGCAGAATCAGAGCATCTGGAGAAAACGCACGCGCACGAGGGAGCAACGCTCTATCCCACGCAGACGCGACAGACGGAGATTATTCCTCGCTCTGCTGTACCGTCTCCTCCTGGGCGAGCCGGGGTATGGCTCCTTCACGACGCCCAGCCCACCCGTGGGAATAGAGTGAGTTTTGCAAGAATCTGCGCGTGATCCGCCAACCCCCGCCGCCGCCGCCACCTCCACGCAGCGCTGGACTACAGGCAGCAGTCACGTGCAGGAGGGGCAGCAGGGGCAGCACAGCTGCCCGATGAGGACCGCTGCCTTACCTGGTGGAAGACGTGGGAGCAGGACAGCAGCACCTGGGGTGAGGAGGGTGGTGAGGGTGGTGAGGGTGAGGAGTTCAGCAAATGAGACGCTCACCACACACACACCAAGCCGTCACAAGTAGACTCCCCTCCCGAAGGCAGAAAGGGTTTTTTTATCTATGGGACCTTTTTCTTTTTGACAGCATCAAAATGAAAATAAATAAGAATATGCTTTACCCATTTGTGGCAATAAACGCGACGTTTTGTATACGTGACAAACCTTACTGATTGTCCGTGTCGGGTGGTGGCGGGTTCAATGACACATTTATATTCGCGCGATCTAACCCAAAAAAAACCTCTATTATGGATAACATTAGTCACAAATGCCGAAGTGTTATTTCATCACAAGGGGCTTTGATGGAGTTGTTGCAAGTTGGTTAACTGACCGCCACTCTGACGCGCCTCCTAGGCCAACGACTCACCGCGATTCAGGGTGGTGGTGGTGGCTATAGACCTGATCTATTTGACAGATTTATTTTGAGCGATTAGTTTTATCTTTTCTACACTTTGCACGCCTATTGATTGTTGGTACTGTTTGTTGTTGGAACTCGCTGACCCCGTGCCCCTGCTGGACATCTGTGACAAAGAGCTTCAGAGCTCATCGGATTCCTTCTGCCGCTGGCGTTGAACCGCAAGCGGGAATCGAACTCGCGTCGCCAGGTTCAGAATCAGTATTTATACTGCAGCAGGAGGAATCCGATGATCTATAAAGCTCTTTTTTTTACAGATGTCCATTCAGGGGCACCGGGTAAGAACGTGACGACAACAAACGGGAACAAAACCACGATGGGAGTGCGAAGTACAAGAAAGGTAAACAAATCACCCAGACAAGTACAACACTCAGCCAGACGCATCCTACCAGGCAGAGCCCACCGAGTCGACCTGGCCACTGATTCGACCTGGCGACCACAAATGGCAGCAGCTCAACAAAGTGTCTTGTCATTTGGACATTTATGGCGGCCATGTCAGCTGCATCGTCTCAATGGATGCTTCTAGATGTGGGGGTTCACAGCCGGTGTGGTTTTTTTGTTCTTCCATTTGGACGACTGCAGCCCTCCTCAAGATGTGTGTCCTACCCATCATCCTACCGATCATCCTACCCATCATCCTACCCATCATCCTACCCATCAACATGATGCGTGTCCTACCCATCATCCTACCCATTATCATAATGCGTGTCCTACCCATCATCCTACCCATCATCCTACCCATCATCATAATGCGTGTCCTACCCATCATCCTACCCATCAACATGCGTGTCCTACCCATCATCTTACCCATCATCATGATGCGTGTCCTACCCATCATCCTACTCATCATCATAATGCATG